>NC_041409.2:5864575-5929575 GCF_900747795.2 Erpetoichthys calabaricus | reverse complement strand
AGACGATAAACTTAGAGTTCTTTTGAGTTTTGACATCCAAAGATAGAATAAGGATTTGAACTCATAGCCGTCTTTTAATCCTGTTGCATCGATTACACATGGGTCACGACCTCAGGGCCACGCCCCTAACAACACTGGCGGTAGACTTAACAACAGAATTAAACAATGGCAGTGTTTGAGGACACAAATCATACCAAATCATGACAATGTTGCTGATGTAAGCATTGCTAAGTCACAGCTCCATGAGACAGGGTTCAAACCCAAGCACAGTCACTGTCTGTGTGGAGTTGTCACATTCTCCACTAATTCCTTTTAACATCACAGAGAGGTTTCAAACTAGGCTAACTGGTAAATCTAAAGTATATATGTGTGTGAGTGTGCATTGTGATGGACTGTCGCCCCATCCAGGACCAGGTACTGCTCTTATGCCTGTGGTGCAGAGATATATTTTAGCGCCTATGAACGTGAGCTGCTTTACGTGGCTTTTATTTAGGATAGACGCCCAAATTCATATTTCTTTCTGCACAGAGTAGCCCAGAATGGGATGTTTGTCCATCATATTGAACCATCCTATAACTGGAATGTCAAAAATATTACTGGATTGGCCTGCCACACAAGCCACACCATGTAGAGAGGATGCTATGGCAAGCTCACGTTAGCACAACTGTTTTGCACGTATGAAGGTAAAGTGGTGTTTGCAGAGTCTCAAGGCAGTCTGGAGGAAGGAGCAGATCCTTACCAATACGACTGATTAGATTGCACATTTAGTAAACATGTTTAAACACAAAAATACATGCAGCAAGTGTACATTCTGAGCTTTCCTGAATCCTGTATTTATAATTAATGTTTAAGATCCCACATAAAGCACAGCCTGTAGTGATATAAGGAAGAAGTGAGATAATAAATTTGCTTTTCTTCTCATTTATCTCTTTTAAGATACATCCAGACTTTCCCCTTCAAAGCACTGCTGCAGCAAAGAAGACCTGTCAGAGTGACTCTGACCCAGAAAAGCAGCGTGCCCCCAAGTATTCGCTGATAACACCTTGTGTTCATCAGCCAAAGCACATATAAAATTCCCATACTAATTCTACATCTGTTTTCCTGACAATTCCAAAGATTATTCATGGGGAAGTGTAGAAGTTCAACATCCCAGATCCTTGAATGTGAGCTTTGCACGCAACAACATCTGCCGTTTACTATCAAATGGTGGGCAGGACTGCAAAAGCTCACTTCCATTAGTACTGTTAAAAAAGAATTTCAGTCTACCAGGACATATAGGCTTTCTATTGTATAAAAGTTCACTTTAAGCAAATTTGACAACACATTGGTATTTGAAATTTAAAGAGAACACATTTTTCAGTATGAGAGGTAGATCTTTGATTTTACTTCAGGCCAAGAGTGATCAACATCGGTATTGGAGGGTCTCAGTGGCCGCAGGTTCTTGTTTTGTGTAGAAAACAATCTTTGCCAATAGCAGGTCTTTTTGTATATCACGACTTGTTAGTGTTTTAACTGTGCGATGTCAGGGTCATTATTAAATTGTACATTTTTTTTTACTTTCTAGATATCATCCAGATGGTTTGAAGCATAAAGGAGTAGAGTAATTTTCAGTTCTTCGCTTTCCCTTCATTTTCCTTCTGAGTACTTTATTAAACCAAACACACGATGAACACACACAGGTGTAAATGGACACAAGCTTCAAGGAGAACTGCTGGCTGCTTTGTCATTTGCATCTTATTGTTAATAAGAAGAAATTAAAAACAGTGAGTTCTGCTGTTTAAGACTAAAATAAGCAATTAAACGTACCAAAGTGAGACAACAAAAAAAGAAGCATAAAAAAATCACCTAAGCAATAGGTGCTTCATCAGTAATAAATGACTTCTCATGACGTAATTAGGTTGAAACAAAAACCTGCAGCCACTGTGGCCCACCAGGACTGATGTTGCTCACCCCTGAGGGTCTGTGTCTCAAATAACAAATCAATTTAATGAAGTTAATTAGGAGCAAGCGCTGGTTACTAATTAAAAAAACGTACAGGATGAGAACATGTAGCCACTGTGACCCTCCAGGATCAGAGTTGGGCACCACTGCTTTAAGCCATTCTTCCACCTGAGCATATTCATCAAAAGGAAAATAGTATAAAACTTTTACTACTTATTTTTTGTGACTAAACATATTTGCACTCTGCCTAAAATATCATAATAGCACAAAATAATTAGGAATGTGTGTCTGTTTTGCTCACACTGAGCTCAATATTAAAGGAATACTCCACACAAAAATGATATCTGTGTAATCTGCTCCTTTACCTTATGCAGTTTCTGAAATAACAGAGGCCTTTGGTACCAAGCACTGAAAAACTGCAAACCATATCAAAAAGTCCATGGAATAAAATCTCAAGTTACTCTTGACATATACAGTAAAATCCACATGTCAAATCATCCATTTGTATGCTCACAACATCGCAAACACGTGTAAGTTTACTAAGATGTAATTAAATAAACCATTTCTAGAAACCTTCACAGAAATGAAAATGCAACTCATACAAACACACCGGAGCATCTGAGTTGAAGACCCAACTCTCTGCCTTATTCATTCTTTAGGCGTTCAGCCCACTACCAGTTTATTCATTGGCTAACAATTCTCTTCATATGATTTCAACAAAATCACACACCAAAAGACACCTGTAATACAGAACCTGTGATACAGAATGAGACAGGACAACATAAAGTGTTGGGGTCTCCCAGAGGACCCCATTTAATACAAACAATGTCAAAGAAATGACTAAAGAAAAACAAAAGACTTTCAATAAGTCAGTTCAGGGGTCTTCAAGATATTGATCCTGTGGCCTAATGTGGCTCCAGCAGTTGTAGGTCTGAAAATAAATGCTGACTCCCAGCTGAGTTTGTTCTTATACATGAATAGGACCAGAAGAGGTGGGATTTCTGGGAAACCTGAAAATGAAGTCTCTGGTCTTCTCCTCCTGCTCTGGTAGAAGGAAAGGGAAGAGAGGTTAGTGACCGTGCTCCACTCAAACATGTCCCCTGTCTCCAACACACTCCCGTAACATGTATGTGTGACAAACAAAACATTAAAATTTAAAGAAAAGCGAGCAAAAACATTGTCAGGAAAGAATATGCCTCATGCTTGAACATATCTGAGATGCGTCAACAAGCAGAAGGTCAATTCACCAGTACAGTTTCACGGATTGCTGCTAAATCATCCTGAGATACGACAGTTGTACATATAAATATAAATGTAATGATGGGAGGTCAGTCGTCAATACAAAAGCTCAGTCACATATGTGCATGTTCCAATTTCTTTCATGATTGTGTTTTCTGAAAGTAGTTTATTTAATATGTTTTTGTTGAAAATACATGTGTTTGGAATGTTGTGATGATACGACTGAATGACCTGTCATGTGGATTATGCGACAATTCATAATAATGTGATATTTTTCCATTAAGTTTTTGCTATCATTTGATGTTGGCCAGCGTTGGTCACCATAGACAGAACCCCTAACATATCAGAAACATCTGTGATTGCTGTTCTGCATAAAAGCATGAAATATTTTTTTTTCTCAACCATCACTGCCAACTGCATGTAGTAACAAAAATGTCATTTTTGGATAGAGTACTCCATTGAAAGGAGACGACTGGGCAGAGTTGGATTATGGTGACTTCAAAATAACTGAATTTTTGCTTTGGTGTACTGTATGAAAAATGCCTTGGCAATGAAATGTTTCAGTTTTATGAACATTTGAGTGAGGCTGAATCCTAATTCTTTGTGGTCTAGTGCTTGTATAGTCACTGTGGATGTGACAGATTGACAATAATGGCAACCATCATTGTCTATTGCGAAGACCAGGGTGGATTCAAGAAGCTATCTAATCAGGGTTCTAGTGGATTAAGAAGCTTTTCTTCTATTATTAGCAGAGAAAATGTGATGTCCTCCATAAGTTCACAGGTAACTTCCAGGACTATGCGATGAATTCCATTGTGGTTTCATTTTTGTTTCATATGATGTGCAAGTATGTGAAAGTATCTTAAATGGCCAAGCAAAGCTGTACACTCTTAAAATGTGCCAGAGTTATTCTTCAGAGCCATGCTATAGGGGAACCATTTTTGTTTCCCAAAAGACCCATCCACATGAAGGTTCTAGAAAGAACCTTTTGATCTCTAACAGGCTCCGTACAATAAGTAATAATGAATAGATGCTAACAGATTTGTGAAATACCAATAGCCCATGACCTTAAAAGCACTCTTACTGCATATTATAACACAGGACAAGTCCATATTTTCTTAATCTGTTAGTGTCCTGCTAGGTAGCCTGCCATGCATTAAAGATTTGTGGGAGCTTCTCTACAGAATAGGAAGTTTTTCAAAACACAAAGAACCCATTTCATATGAAAAGAACTCTTCCCAGAATGAATGGGTCTTTGTCAAGCATTGGTTCTATGAGGAAGCCACAAAATCAGCAAAGAGCCATACAATATCATTAAAGAAGCCATATCTTCAAGTGTAGGTGCACCCTGTTCTTTACAATATTAACAAAAAAATAAATGATGAAGACACAGATTCAGAACAGATGTTCAATTCTTTTAGGGATAATCAAACAAATGTAACAAATGTAATTTGCATATGAAATATTACAGCATTACCTGAAATATGAAGTACAGTCATTAAATAAAGCAGATAAAAGATAAAGGAAAGACACTGCTGTCAGGCCAAAGCGACCAGGCCTAAAAGGTGTACTATAAAAACAAACACACACTTGTGTCCGTCCATTTTCAATCCCACTCACCTCACTGCTCTATAAAATCCACTAAAGTGGAAAAAGAAATTGAATGATAAAAACAGCATGTTTTTCTTCTCTAAACACCAAATAAAAACTATTTATATGTAATCTCATATTCTGCATTCAGAGCACTTGGCCATAATTGAAAGCAAATGCTAATACCAAAAAAGGGAAAATTAGCACCACATGTAACGCACACACACAACTGAATTAATTCAGTTTACTATGACACTTTTTGACAGAAAACAAATGTCATCTGTTTCTGTTCAGCACCATTTAAACAAAATCGTTGAGAAGGCTATTTTACATGAACTGACATCAAAATTGTGCCATTTTATAGGTAATTAGAACTGCAGAGATGTTAAGAGTTTTTCTCCGTGGAAAGCCTGTTAGCGCTGTATGTTTCTCTAAATAAAGATCTATGGCAAGAATGCACTCTTCCCCAAATTAAAAGTCATTCTCTGTGACCACTCACCACTCCGAGATCAGGCCACACAGAGGGAGAAGTGACCACCAGGGAAGGTTTGTTATTTTTGACAACCGTTGAGCCCTGCTGTGGATTAAAGAAATGTTTAACCTTGTAATAAACCGAGTAATTCCTCCAGCAGGCAACATTCTGTTTACGTCATAGTACCAAATAATGAATCTGTAAACCAGTTTATTTAAATATAATACAAAAAAAACAAGAAAATGCAGAGGTTATGTGATTACAGAGATGGATAACTGGCCCAGTGCAACCCACAGTCAACCTGGTAAAAGACGCAATGAAACCCACAAATGCCCTCAACTAAGCTGTCATTTGACAATCGCAAATAAAATCAGTGGCTGAAATTTAGTTACTGGCTAAGGATTAAACAAAGCAGCCATTGTTGCTCAAATCTATATATATTTATTGTTAAGATCAGATTCCTACCTCTACTTTTCAACAAATGCTAGGCAGACAGTATAAATCAAACCAATTAAAATTCAAAATAATCAAAAAGTAACTTGCAACTAATTACTTGACACATGAACAATCAGATAGCACAACTAAGGACGATGTCATTATGAAATGCTGTCTGTCTGTCTGTGACATGTATTTGTGTTCCTATGAAAGATGAATCAACTGGTGCTGATCTGAGGCTACTTCAGGGTTCCAAGCAGTGAAGAACGTAACAAGCTAAGGCTGTATCATCTGAGCTGTTATTAAGATGATGTCACTGCCTCTGCGGATAAACTCTTACAAGCTTCCTGAGCTTCAGGCTTGTTGTGCTATGGGGTCACGTTTAAGCACATACATCTGTGGGTTCAACACACGGTCACGGACAAGTTGTAAATACCGATCCAATCCTGCTCATTACAGGTGTCCATATGGAATTAAAACTAACCTTATGCTATACTTCTTGCACATTTCGTTGATCAGGATTCTCCTATTTACTCTTTGCCTAATATCCAACCAGCTGGAAACTTACACTGGAGTCAAGTGTATGTCAGGCTCTACATTTCGCTTTGTTCCTTTCATTTTTTACACATTATTTTGTCTGTACAGCAATTTCCCCTTTGACGTTTTCTGGCACAAAGGGTGTGTGGTCAGGTGTACTTTTCCTGTAGAGAAACAAAGCATATAACAAATAAAAAGACCAGGACCAGGAAATGAAGGAAACATCACTGTCTTTAAGCAGACCAAAAGCAAAAAAAAAAGTCAGAATAGTGAATACCAAAACACAAACCCAAAATCAAAGTCACAAAGTTCTAACTCTCTAGCAATATGAAGAACAACTAAAGCACATGATGGTTCTTAGAGTTGAATTCCATGTTTATACAATTGTTGGACATCACATTTCCATGAACTATGCTTTAGTAATTAGGGCACCATTTCCAACAATAAAAGGGCACAACATGTTGGTGCCTGTGTTCAGAACCAATAAAAACAATGGTAGCAAATACAGTAACAAAATAATGTTGATATTAATAACATTATTAAAATAATAAATCAGAAAACATCTCTCTATTATAAAAAAAAAAAGTCTTGGGGCAAAAAACGAGAGTTTTTTTATCCTGCGACGAGACGTGACCTTTTGAAGAGAGACAGAGAGACACTTTCACGTCTCGTGAGACGGTCAAGTCACGTCATACTTACAACCTTTGGAAGCAAGTCCCGTGACACAGTGACCTTTGCAAGTCCCGCCCTTCTTACAACCATTTTCAAACAAGACCACGGTCATCTAACCTCGCAGTTGTTGGAATGCTTTTGGTAAACACACTTCCTGTGCTCTCAGCTCTTAAAAATTTTATACGCTCTACTGTAGATGACACGTCAACAACTAAGCGAAGAAGAAAGAGCAGCGCATCAAAAAGAGACACAAAAGCGTTGGAGAGAAAAGAACGCAAAAAAAAATGCAAGAAAGAACAATAATAATCTATGTGCAAATTCTGAAAATAAGGAAAGTAATAATCAACCCGGACCAAGTGGAGCTGAAAACCTCGTAGGTCCAATTGGGGTTAGAAATAAAAGACAACAACATGTAAAATTTTAACAGGCGACAACAAAGGTAATGTAGGACATATTCCGCGAATAACATTAGACACAAAAGGAGATCTTAATATGCCATTCATCTTAAAACGTTTACAGTTTCCTGTGAGAATAGCTTTTGCTATGACAATTAACAAATCACAGAGACAAACATTTGAAAAAGTCGGTTTATTTATTAGAGAGAAAGAAATGATATCCACTCACGGGCAGTTATACATTGCGTTATCACGATGTAAGACCAAACACAACAACAACAACAACAACAACATTTATTTATATAGCACATTTTCATACAAAAAGTAGCTCAAAGTGCTTTACATAATGAAGAAAAGAAGAATAAAAGACAAATAAGAAATTAAAATAAGACAACCTTAGTTAACATAAGGAGGAGTAAGGTCCGATGGCCAGGGTGGACAGAAAAAACAAAAAAAAACTCCAGAAGGCTGGAGAAAAAAATAAAATCTGTAGGGGTTCCAGGCCACGAGACCGCCCAGTCCCCTTTGGGCATTCTACCTAACATAAATGAAATAGTCCTCTTTGTAGTTAGGGTTCTCACGGAGTCACTTGATGCTGATGGTTATACAGACTTCTGGCTTTTAATCCATCCATCATTGTTGGAACATCATGGTGCTTTGGGTAGATGGTGGTGGCACAAGCCACCACCAATAGGACACCGGAAAAGGAAACAGAAGAGAGAGTAGGGGTTAGTACAGATTTTGAATGAATAGTTATTATAATGAATTGGATATACAGAATGTCAGGATTAAATTACAGTGAAGTTATGAGAAGGCCATGTTAAAGTAATGTGTTTTCAGTAGTTTTTTAAAGTGCTCCACTGTATTAGCCTGGCGAATTCCTACTGGCAGGCTATTCCAGATTTTAGGTGCATAACAGCAGAAGGCCGCCTCACCACTTCTTTTAAGTTTTGCTCTTGGAATTCTAAGGAGACACTCAGTTGAGGATCTGAGGTTGCGATTTGGAATATAAGGTGTCAGACATTCCGATATATAAGACGGGGCGAGATTATTTAAAGCTTTAAAAACCATAAGCAGAATTTTAAAGTCAATTCTGAATGACACAGGTAACCAGTGTAGTGACATCAAAACTGGAGAAATGTGTTCGGATTTTCTTTTCCTGGTAAGGATTCTAGCAGCTGCATTCTGCACTAACTGCAAACGATTGATGTCTTTTTTGGGTAGTCCTGAGAGGAGTGCATTACAGTAATCTAGTCGACTAAAGACAAACGCATGAACTAATTTCTCTGCATCTTTCGATGATATAAGAGGTCTAACTTTTGCTATGTTCCTTAGGTGAAAAAATGCTGTCCTAGTGATTTTATTAATATGCGATTTAAAATTCAGATTACAATCAACGGTTACCCCTAAGCTTTTTACCTCCGATTTGACTTTTAATCCTAATGCATCCAGTTTATTTCTAATAGCCTCACTGTATCCATTATTGCCAATCACTAAGATTTCGGTTTTTTCTTTATTTAATTTGAGAAAGTTACTATTCATACACGGAATCAAAATTCAATGCGATCTTGAAGAAAAGTTAATCCCAAATATTGTTTTTACTGAAGTTTTAAAGTAAAAGTGAAAATAATGCATATGTAACAATTCACATGAAAATAACAATCTCTTTAAATTGTATTTCCGGTTAACCAAACCTGGGTGTTGGCAAGTGAAGCGAGCCGGGGGCGGACCCCCATAGTGCATCAATAATAATAAGCCCATATTTCGTGATAATGTCACGGAGGCCATTTTCCCCAATAAAAGTAGTCATGGAAGCATAGTAAGAATGTGAGCAGTTCTGCTATTGTTTTTGAAATTTAACTTTGTGGACCAATTCCATAACATCCTCTCTGGTGTAGACAGGGGTGTGCTCTCTGTCCATCTTCCGGAAGTCTATGATTAACTGACATTAAGGATGAGATTGTCCTGGCACTATTTTGTCAGCCAGAAAATTTCTTCTCTGTAATCCATCCAGTCCTTGTTGGTGATCAGGCCTATAATGGTGGTGTGGTCAGCAGATTTAATGATGGAGCTGGAGTTGTGTTTGGCCACAGCAGAGGTGAACAAGGCTAAAGGAGGGGACTCGGCACACTACCCTGTGGGCTTCCAGCACTGATGACCATCATGGAGGATGTAATAGTGCCCGGTCTGCACATGCTAGGGTCCATCAGTTAGGAAGTAAAAATCCCATTGGAGAGGCTAACCTTATGTAAGTTCATGAAAAAAAGCATTATCAGTTTAATGAAACTCTTTCAAAAGTCACAAAATATTATAAAAAAATAAAGTATACACAAATAAATTAAGAATAGGGGAAATGCTTCAGATACAGAATTACTGCTCATTACTATTATTTAGAATATGGTTTATATATTAGAGGGTGCATCAGTAAAATGGTAGTAACAAAACAAAATTTGTTCCATATAATGTGGAATACTCAGATATCTTTTAATACCTGGACTGTTGTCATATTAGATCTTTGTAATAATTCATTTACATTGCACATAGACATTTGGTGTGGCGTTCAATACACAGTAAGCTAATGGTATAAAGATGTCTGTGTTGAACTCTTGCATTAAGGTGTAATCAACCAGCTCTTACCTGTAAGTGTGCTGGGACTTTGTGAATTTGCTTTATTCGGCAGGTATCTAATCTTAGTGTCATTTTACTCACCTACACCAACCATTCTGTAGTCTAGATATTCTGACTGTCATCTTACTGCCCCCTACAAGCCTATATTGACAGTAACAGCACTTTGTTATCCAAGGCTGATGTTTTTCTATGTGTGTTTTTGTTGTTTGTTTTCAATCCTATTTATTTATTTATTTATTTTGGAATGAAAGTTTAATTTCCACTTGGGGAGAAATAAAGTATAAGTAACTATAAGTGAAGCTTACACTGCTGCATGATGTGACCCTTCTACACTTTTTGTTATTTGTATTATCATTACAAAATATTGATGATACAGGACACTGCTAAGTCATCCTCAAACCCAAAGTAAAGCCTAGATGCCAAATTCACCAATAATGAAACTTTTATTTAAAGTAAAGACACATAGAGTGGCAAACAATAGGTGTAAAGAAATTATAAAAATAAGGCAGAAAGGGAAAAACAACACATCTGTGAAGCCCTTTGCCAGCTGAGCTTCTCGCTGAAACAGGGGATCATTTCTGGAGCATCTCCATAACCAGTTGAGTGGACAGGATTACTCTCTGGAACTTCTGAGGCAAAACTCTTAGAGCTCCCCCTATTGGTCCTAGGTGTGCTTGCAGTCCTAAGTCCACACATATGCTTAATGTGATGTAAGGCATAGGGAAAGGGATGGAGGTGACCAGGAGATGGAGTGATGAGAGATCTTGGCAATAAAGTCATTAACAAAAGATCCATCAAACCAGAAATTGAAGTCGTTTTGTCAGGAATTAGGATCCATCCATCCATCCATCTTCCAACCCGCTGAATCCGAACACAGGGTCACGGGGGTCTGCTGGAGCCAATCCCAGCCAACACAGGGCACAAGGCAGGGAACCCATCCTGGGCAGGGTGCCAACCCACCACAGGTTAGGATCCTAAACTGAAAAGTAAATCCTAACCGCTAACCACAACCGTATCAAGAACACTTTGTTTTATATTTACAAACTCGGATGACCAGTAAGAGTATGATGTTGACCATTTATCCCCTGGTCAGCTCTGTACAACTTTGGGTGACATTGCATGGCAATGCTGTGCCAAGTGCTGCTCACAATTGCAATGTGCATGAAAAACAAGATAGTGTCAGAAAAGAAAACAAAATCTTTGTAACTATCTGAAAACAACCTAAAAATCAATGTCAGAACGCCAAAAGGTTACATTTGGACATAAAATAAAACAGAATGAGTTCAGAAAAATGTGCAAAAAATGGGCAATGACAGCACTAATAATAAGGAACATTAACAAAACGAAAGTAAAAATTAAGTCAATAAGTAAGTCAAAAAAATAAAAGCAAAGGAATTTTAAGACATATTAAATAGAAAAAAATCAGATAGTAACTGTATCTTACTGCGATGAAAGAAACAATGCAATAGTCAAGGGTAGTAAAAATGCAAAGAATGCAAAACATGTATTAAACAGATAAAGTGTTGCTTTAAACAGAAAGAAACAACCATTAAAAGTTATTCAAACTAAATAATAGCATTGGATTGGAAAATTGAGAGGACCATAAATAGCCAACGTAACTAATCATGGTTGTAGCTGCGTTTTTCCAAAATTACCAAAGTTCAGCAGCTCTAACTCAGAAAATGGGATTCAACAAAAACCTGACATGCCGAAATGATTCCACAGACAATATATCTTTATTTTTAAAAGATTTAGTTCAAATTCAAAGTAAAACAGTTCACACAAAAAAGAAAACTTAAAATAGCAAAAAAAAGAAAAATTCTTGTTAAGAAAAGTTTTGTTCAAAGCTTAAATCTCGTTACATTTCAAATCATTGCAAATCACTTCAAAAGTTTCTGAACCATTTCAAAATGATGACTTTTTTTTTTTTATTTATTAATTTTATTGTAATCATTCATACAAGTCGATCAATTTTTACAAAAAATAGGATTGAAAAACAAGTCGACCCCCACCCCTGAGAGAGCGAGCATGGCCAATGGGGTAAAACTTAAGGCTTGTAGACATACCTAAATTGATGAGTTTAATAGGCCAGTAGAGATGAATGGAGAAGAAAAAGAAATGTGGAGATAATTACTTCCTCGGTGCTTTAAGAGCTTATTCTAAAATTTTATTGATTATATCCTGCCAGGTTTTAAAAAAATTCTGTACAGATCCTCTAACTCAGGGGTGGGCAGATTCAGTCCTGGAGGGCCGCAGTGGTTGCAGGTTTTTGTTCCAACCCAATTGCTTAATTAAAAAACAATCCTTGTCAATTATTTAATTTCATGGCTTGTTAGTGCTTTAACTCTGCCATGTCAGGTCATTCTCATATCCTAGATTTATTTTCCTTTCTAAGGATATCATCCAAATGATTTGAAGTCTAAAACAGATGAGTAATTCTCAGTGCTTCACTTTTTTCTCTTCACTTTCCTTCCAAGTATTTAATTAAACCAAATAGTGCATGATAAATACACACAGGTGCAAATGAAAACAAGCTAAATGGAGAAATGCTGGTCTCTTTTGTCATTTGCATGGTATTGCTAATTAGGAGCAATTAAAAACCAAGAATACAGCTGTTTAAGACTAAAATAAGCAATAAGGGTTCAAAATCTTAACAAGCAAGATGACTAAAGTGAAGCAGAAGTGTTACTTGAGCAATAAGGACTTCTTATTAAGCAATTGGGTTGGAGCAAAAACCTGCAGCCACTGCGGCCCTCCAGGACTGAATCTGCCCACCCCTGATCTAACTGAATATTTGATTTTTTCCAATTTCAAATAATATAAAACATCGGTTACCCACTGACTTAAAAGAGGAGAGTTAGGATTCTTCCAGTTTAGCAAAATAAGTCTGCGTGCCAAAAGTGTAGTAAATGCAATCAGCGTTTGCTTGTCCTTCTTCACATTAAGCCCATCTGGAAGAACACCAAACACAGCTGTTAGTGGGTTAGGAGGGATTATGATACGGAGCTCAAGTGAATTCTCTGCATTGCTACTTTCCACTCCCTTTCTGATATATTGATTAAGAGATCCTTTTCCCATTGTCATCTTGGATCTTTGGAAGGGAGGGACTGTAAAATAATTTTATATATTGCAGAGATGGTGTGTAAGTCCTTGAAATTGAGCAATATAAAAAAAGCAGCCTCACTCCAGTTCAGGGAGCCAGAGTCGGGAGGAACTAGACAAAGCTAGCGTGGTGGAGTGGAAGGAGAGAAGGAAAAATGGAAAAGTTGTGCTGTGTGTGGTGTGTGCCTTTTCAAATCTTTGCAAAAGGCATTTAGTTAATTAAAAACTTTTCATTTGAATTGAGACTGTGTCTGTGTACTTGTGTTTGGAGTTTGAGGTGTTGCAACACACCCTGGTGGTCATACCAAGCAACCCCAATTAATTTGGTCAACGTAATACATGAAATGGACAACCACCTATCATACCGGGGGATTCATCTTACTGTTAAATGTTCTGCTCTGTCATTTGTTGGCCCTGGAGTAAGCAGTTATCTCAGGTAACTCTCTACATGCCCGTACACCCAGCCACCCTTTGGTGACAGCCTATCTAACCTTCTGGGATGGCTCCATACCTCGCTCCAGCAGTTGTACTACCACTTCACACCCAGTGTCACCTGCCATGTCAGTCCCTAATTTACATCTCTGTAGCACATGTTTAGGAATGTGCTACCAGCAACATCAAGAATGTTCATTTTGCTTAATTCATGAATGTGTTACCAACATGCAGCAGAAAGGAGAATTACTGCATTAGATGAGAAGGTGGCCATTCACTCTAAAGCATCACAAGCCATATGCCACTGCTGTTTACATAAAGCAGAGTTTGTAAGCATTCAGGTCTTATGAAACAAAGCTGCATTTTGAGACCATCCTTGTTAAGATGAGAGGCCTGAGTGCATGAATAGAACAGCAAGTCAGTTAAACACAGGGTTAAGAAGACAGCAGAATTATGGAGTTGAGAGAGAGCTGACATTTCTTACCTTAAACAGCAAGTAAGCACTCGTGGAGACGAAAGGCAGTCAAGGTCGATAACTGCCAGCAATAAACCTGAGGCTCCCCTAAGTCCAGCTTTGTTCTGTTCCCAGTTTTTATTACTTCTTTTCTTGACCCTTGTGCCTTGAGAAGACGTGACAAACAAAAAAGTTAAATGTATGAGTGCAAATAAGTCCGAATCAGTTCTAAATAGTAGTCAGTAAAAGCTAACTTGCTGTACTACGTGCCTTTGCTTCTCAGTTTCTTTAAGTATGCTGAAAAGGCAACCTTGATGGTGTTTACAGGAACAACAGGAACCCAAGAAGTCAGATTTACCATCCACAGCTCTTACACGGAAACTCTTACACTGGATATGGTTGTATACCCTTCGATACTACAGACATTTGTGCAATGACTGTGCAAACATACAGCAATACTGATTCACCATATTAAAGGAAAACGAAGTCTATCTTTAATTAAAGAAAAAATAGCAAACGTGTAATTGTTCACTAACAGAATAAACCATGAAGATGGAGAACTACTGCAGTGGTATAGCCTTCATTTGCCATGGGCTATGCTGCTTAACATTGTGTCTCTAACACGCTTCTCTACTTTGTCAATGTGGTAATTGTCTTCATGTATTTATTCCTTTTGCAGATACACACTGCCAACGCCCTCCACTAACTCCATCTTAGTCTTATTAGACTTCTAACATTTGCCAATGTGTATAAACTGTCATGGACTGCCTGCATGACTCATTCCAATCTGATAGCTGGTTAGCTTGGCAAGCCACATCAAAGTTACAGCAGCTCCACAAAGCAGTTTTTAATTCCTCCATATTTGTGCCTGTCCTCTAGCTGATCGGGGATTGGCACGTAGGGTTTTCTTTTACACATGTTTGGTTGCGTGCCCTCATTTCTGAACGCTGATAAGGTGGGTAAAGCTGTGGCCTTGGTATTTCAAAGACACAGGAAGGGCTGAGTCTGAGCAACTCTCTGAACTGTTTTTACAATTCAGATAACAAATGAATGCCCCTGAAGGTCCAATCGACATTGCGGCTCCTTGCTGGTAACCATTTTTGAAGGCTTAACTGTTTCGGGCTAAGAGAGATGTTCTAACATGTTAGTTTCACTCTGCATAAGGTACAATGTTTTCATTTCATTATATGCTTTTCCATAGTTGAGATATATACTGTGTATGTATGTCGATGATTTAATGTGACAAGAAAAAAAGTTTAAAAAAGTGTGATTATTGGCTTAATAAGATTACATTGCAACTTTACAAATTAAAACACAAAGATGTTGACTAAATGATCTGTGTAATGGTATTAATACTTCTCTGCACTACGCAGTATACTAAACCATCTATCCATCTTCTAAATCCGCTTATCCAAAGCAGGCTTACAGGGAAGCTGGAGCTAATTCCGGAAAGCACCACATGCAAGGCAGGAACAAACCACAGATGGGGCGCCAGCCCATCGGAGATATATCACACCGATAAACAAAAGGTAAAATCTTCAAAATATTGTTGATACCCTTAAATAAAAAAGATATTTCAAGGCTGGAAAAGTCAACTAAAGAGAATGATGCTTCCACAATATCTAAATTTTGGTGTAATAAAAAAAAAAAAAGAAACTGCTGTGGCAGGAGGCTGAGCGTCATACCCAGCCGGGACACCTGGAAGGACCGGGAGAGGGACCGTACCTCCCCCAGACCACAAGAGGGCAGCCACCCTGGTTAGTATGGAGGCCACGGGAACTGAGCTTGGAAGCTCAACCCTATTGGGGCCCGTGGTCACCGCCAGGGGGCGCTCGGAGAATCCTACAGCCCTGGAAACCAGCACTTCCGCCACACCAGGAGGTGCTGGCGAGAGGAATTCCAGGGTCACCCGGACTGCCTCCGCGTGCTCATGCGGCACTTCCGCCACACCAGGAAGAGCCGCCGGAAGTTCATCGGAGGCATCTGGATCACATTGGGGTGGGGATAAAAGGGGACTGCCTTCCTACAATCAGGGAGCCGGAGTCGGATGGAAGAAGGCAACGCTCGGGAGTGAGGAGGAAAGATGGCCCAGAAAGGACCAGTGAAAGGACTGAGGCAAAGGGTGCTTGGTGCTGGAGCACTGTGTGTGTGCAGGGACATTGTGTTTGAGGACCGTGTCTATAATAAACGTGTGTGTTTTAAGAACTTACCGGTGTTTGTCTGATGGTATTCAGGCTGCCTCTCACACTGCTCATCTCTTTAAAACTGATTTTACAATTCTTAAGTTTCCTGTAAGACATCTTCAGCTGACCTGTGTGCTTTGTTAAAAACAAGTTTACTTGAGACAAGTAAAGAAACTAGCAGAGCAGCACTGCCATCAAGTGGCTCAGACAGAAGCAGATGGTGACACTGCTGGGATAGGCTCTGGTATCCATGACCGCAATAAGATTGGAGTGTTGAATCACACCTCTGGTCTACTGGTAGAGTAATTAAATAATATTACAATTTTACTATTATGAATAAATAGATTATGTGTATCTTAAATCTTTTACTCTATATATATATATATATTATATATATATATATATATATATATATATATTATATATATATATAAAGCAAAAAAATGGACACAAACAAGACACAGAACATACGTCCATGTGTTTTCAGACTCACTGCAGTTAAACAAGTTCCTGAAAGAAATTAAAATGATCGTGTTCCATGATTTTTGAACAGAAGCACCAAAACACACTATAACATTCCAAACCTACAATATACTTCTTCAATTTTGTTGTTTCCTTTGTAAAAGTGACAATGACAATAAAGATCTATCTATCTATCTAATATACACAGAATCTGTATGTGTACATGCAAAGTCTATGGTTTTTTTATTTATATAGTGACAGGCAGCCATTACCCGGCTGGAACTCCAGCTGGATGAAAGGGACCATGGGAGAAAGCATCTACAAGACACTACCTACCCCCTGGGATGCTGGAGTGCAGCCCTCCTGGGTGGCTGTGATACCATAGATTCCTGTAGGGCATGCTGGGAGTGTGGCACAGTCCTGTTGGGTTCCTACATAGGGCTTTCACCACACCAGGGGGTGATTCCAGGTCTGATTAATGAGACACCTGGAACACACCCAGGGTCTGCTTAAAAGGAGCCGCCTCACTTAATTCGGGGAGCCAGAGTTAGGATGAAGTAGACGAAGCTTGAGGGAGGAGTGGAGGTGGAAGAAAGTGAGAGAAAGAAGAGCGAGAAAGAAAAGGACTGTGAACCGTGCACTTTGATGTGCTGCATTGTGCTGTGCTCTGGGGAGCAAGGAAAAGCACTTTCCCAGTCTTGAATAAAAGTGTGTTGAGTGCTGCACTTGTGTCTCTCTGCCTGTCTGTGTCTTAAGACGGCTGTCACGCACCCCGGTGGTCCACAATATATACATATCTTTATGTATAATATGCTACTGTGGCTGTTCATTTGTCTGTTGAGGATTTTAAATCACCTGTAACTTGCAAACTGTTTGACTTATTGACCTGAAATTTGGTACACATATACTACGTGACGTCTACTATCCACTTTTGGGGTGATGATTGACCTCCAAGGTTATTCCTCTTTTTATTTTTATTTTATTTTATTGTAGAATCAACTCTCTGCAGCATGCCAGCAGGGTGGATGTGTGGCACATGCATACGGGCGCCATTCTCATTCCTACCACCTTCGCTGTCACTTCCTACCTCTTCATATCTTAACTCATTCTTGAGCAGATTAAAGACATAAGTGCCAGTTTATGTGAAAAGAAAAGAAAACGTACTAAGTAATTGCAACACAAACACTGACCTTAATCAGTTTTACGCAAAAAGATGCCAAACGGAAGAAGAGAAGAAGCGGGCCGCTAGGGTGGAGAAAAGAAGAGCTGCTCAGGAAGCAGCAAGCGCATCAACTTCTGACCAAATGAATGCTAAACGTACAGAGAAATAGGATGAAAACTATAAGTTGAGTGTATTCACATATATGTCACAATTTTCTCCATCTAAACAGCAATAAAACTGAGGTTGTAGCGGGGCTACATAGTTATAGTGTTGTCAAATGTTAGTACTACTTGCTTCTTGTTTCCATCGTCCAATTTGCCTGTTTATGTGTGTGTCAGTGAATGCTGTCCCCGTAAAGGGGGACGGATGATGGAAGGAGACCGCAGCCCCAAACCTGGAAAACACCTGTTCACTATCAATTAATTACATCCGTCACAGGACTATTTAAGCAATCAGGAGAGAATAGCCAGGAGAGAAAGGAGAGGAGAAATAAGGAGACCATTTTTTCACATCCACGGATCAACTTACCTGCTGTTTTTTCACATCGTGCTTTTACAATAGTTTGTTTTTTGTTCCGCCGGACTGTCTTCCATCCCTCATCTGCAGAGACCCCGGGGTCGGATCGTCATCCACCACGCGCCGAGAAATCATGGTGAGGTTGCTCCAATTGCCGGGAAAATCAAACAACTCACTTTTCTCTAGTTCAGTCACCATATTCAGGACAGTTTTTACAACTGGACTCTAATTCACGATCAGACATTCCGTATATCAGTCATTGTTGTTACTCATTGTTTGTTATAGTTACAGGGGCAAGGGTTATCCAGGCCACAGGTCTTGGAGGTGTAGGCTGCCGGCTGGGTAAGGGGTCGGCTGTTACAAGGTGCTCCTCATTGGTTCTAAATCCACACACTTGCTAAGGTTAACCAGTTTTCTATTTTAATTAACAGTATTAACACAACATCTCTTCCAGGTTAAGAGCCTGGGCTTCATTCTTGACAGTACTCTCTTTTTCTTCCCATATACTGTAAGTAATGTTTCTCGGACTGCCTTCTTCCATCTCTGAAACATTTCTAGACTTCGTCTTGTTCTTACCCAACACAGTACTGAAGTATTGGCTAATACCGAGTCACCTCACATATAGATTACTGTAATGCTATTCTATCTGGAATCTCACAAAAACGTATCCATCACTTGCAATTTATTCAAAATTCTGCTGCCAGGATAATAACCTGCTGTTCTAAATCCACTGAACATATTACACCAATCCTCTCTCAACTTCACTGTCTCCCTGTTAACTACCGAATACAGTACTAAATACTGCTCTTAATATTTAAAGCTCTCCACAACCTCCCTGATCTCCTACAGACTTACACTCCCTCTCATTCCCTCAGATCCTCATTTGCAGCTCGACTTTCTGTACCACACGTCAAACTCTGTTCTATGGGAGCTCCAGCGTCCTCTCATAGCGCTCCTCAACTCGGGAATTCTCTTCCCTCTCATATTTGTCAACTTGATTCAATATCACATTTTAAAACTGTCCTCAAAACTTATCTTTTCAAACTGGCACACCAATTGTGAATTTTGCACTGTTCCTGCCTGTTATCTTTGTCTGTTTGCTAATTATTGCTTTTAAATTTATAATTCTCTTTGTTTTTATTTTACTTCTTCTTCTTCTTTCAGCTGCTCCCGTTGGGGGTTGCCACAGCAGATCATCTTCTTCCATATGTTTCTGTACTCATCACCTTGCTCTGTCACACCCATCACCTACATGTCCTCTCACCACATCCATAAACCTTCTCTTAGGCCTTCCTTTTTTCCTTTTCCCTGGCAGCTCATTGTAAGGTGACCTTGAGTGCTAAGAAAGGCACCTATTAAATAAAATGTATTATTATTATTATATACACTAGCCAAAGTATATTTGTATATATTTATTTTTGTATATATGCTAGCCAAACTATATCTGAAGAATGGGTTGAGGAAAGAAAGCAAAGGTTTATGTGTTTTTTAATGGTGGCCCTGTTGTATTTGCTAGCTGTTTCATTCATCATCCATATTGTCTCTGCTCTTCTGAGTCAAGAATTTGTTTTTTGCAGGTCCGATTGGATTCCAGAATTGCAGTAACTCCTTGCTGGGTTGTAACCATGAACACTGTCATGCCTGATTCGTCTTCGTAGTTCAAGGTAAACAAGAGCTAAACAACAGCCCTTTGATTCTCCTTTGTGTTGCGCTGCACTTCCACTCTCCACGAAGCCTCATCCAACATCCCCTTTTTATTTTATACTCCTTTATATATATTACAGTAGTTAGAAGCAGCATACAGCATTTCCTGGGTAAGTCATGTTAAGCTCTGGTCATTTTATCTGCTAGTCTGCCTTCAGTCTGTTCAGATGTTTTATCTGCTCTGAGCCAGCAGGTGGCAATGGTGTGCAAACTGTAGCACACAGGGAAAAAAAAAAAAAGCGGGACCCCCCTCACCCCAGGGTCATAATTTGGGTTTCAAAGTAGTTTATCTTGGTCCTAGAGAGCAGCTATGAAAAATTTGATCCAGATCGATCAAAGTATGCAAGATTATATAAGGAATATTCAGACAAACAGACATTCTATTGTGTGTGTGTGTGTATTTACTGTATATAATACATTTACAATATAATACATACATACTTTGTGATGGACATAGATGGACTAGCCCTTAAGCCAGGGTAGAAGGTCTGTTCTTACCCAGCCAGAACATGGCTGATATGGGTGGACAGCTGGGATGGAAGGGCTTTCCAGCCAAGAATGGTGCAAGGTATTGAATTGACATAGGGAGCCTCTCAGAAACAAATATTCCACCAGTATGCTAGGTGGCAGTGCTCCTCTGACATGCCTCTGGTTTTGGACTCCTGCAGGAGTTGGTGGGAACTGTACTTCAGAAGGACAGCCCTGTTAAGTTCCTATGGGGACCACCAAGTGGTGCTGCAGGAGAGGACTCCCTTGTGTCATGGCTATTCCTCTCATCTTACCCAGGCGAGATGGAATCAGGAGAGGTGAAGGACAATACTCTCCTGGAAGATGTAGAGGAGAAAATTAAGAAAGAAGTCTTGGGTAGCCTTTGAACTGGTGTTGCTAAAGTAAGTACTCACTTGAACCAGGGACTGTTGTTTATGTAGTCATGTCTGGGGTCTGTTATGTCCCCCAGTGGTATCTATCTATCTATCTATCTATCTATCTATCTATCTATCTATCTATCTATCTATCTATCTATCTATCTATCTATCTATCTATCTATCTATCTATCTATCTATCTATCTATCTATCTAGCAATGCCACTCTGAGTTGAGACGGGGAGCTCTTATTGACACATTCTCCCTTTTCAACTGCAGTTCTGAGAGTTGTCAGATAGAAACCACCTGAACTTGGATGATCACTCTCTGTAGGGGTACATTCTCTTGTGAATGTCAAGTACTCGGGCTAACCTGGATTTTTGACAGTGTTATTGTGAAATATGCAATTTGCATACATTGTTTTACAGCTCTCTGCTTTGTACTGATTGCCAGCACTATACACATAATGGCTCATCTCACAAATCTTCAGCCAGGACTAATGTCATGCCATGTTCTAACATGAGTGTTATGCATTGTAAGTATTCTGTCATACTGTGGAAATCATTGAGAACACGCTGTGATTTCTGAACTCCACTTCCACTTGTTGAAAAGAGTTAATGTAAGTAGGGTGAAGGGATTATTCACTGTCTGTTACTGCTTGGAGAAATGTTGGCCTTTTGGCAATTTTAGTCATTGGGATGCATTTCTTTGCAGTAGTCATATTACAAGAGAACAGCAAATCATAATATATTAATGAATAAATTTCAAAACATTGCAAGATATTAAAAATCACAGAGTGAAAGAAATATTGTGATATCATATCATGTCCATGGTGCCCCACAACTAAAGAAAACATGCTAGCTTGCTAGTGATTCTAAATGAGGACGATGTGAGTGATTACTAACGTCTGAGTGTTCCCTGCCATTAACAGATGAGCTGTCTGGCGGTGGTTCCTGTTCCATGGCTACTTACTGCTCTTCAGACAGAGTCCATGGGAATCTGCACTGGAAAACCAATACATGGAAGGAGTTGATGGAGAGCACACCACCAAGAGAAAAAGGGGGAGTTCACTTCTAAGCTATTCCATGATTTATAAATTTTAAAAAGTTTATTGCTTCCACAGTACTCTCAGTCAGTGAGTCTTTCCACAGCAAGGCCCCCTGTCTCGACAAATTCCCTCAGTGACCCTGCCCTATGGCCCTCACACAACACAATGAACAACCTTCATAGGCTGGAGCTCTTTTTCCCTTGAGAGCGCAGAAGTGAACTGCTTCTGGACCCTCCTTTTAATGCAACCCAGCACAGTCACATGACCAGAAGGGATTGGCTTGTCTATCATGCCGAGGTTCTCGCTGGGTGGTCCTTGGCTTCTTGTCTTCTGGTGACCACAGTGGTTGTGGTTGGCTGTCACTGGCTTCTGGACGGTACCTAGGATGAGAAAAGAACAGGCTCTTAGGTGTGGCAAGGTCCTCATTTGTTCCCTTGGGGTTTAACTGTGTTCCTGTTTAATTGGCTGGAATCGGCTTTGCTTGCACTGAGAATAAAACAGGAACTCAGCAGCAGTTCATTCTATGGAACAATCACTTACACACTCACACTGGCCCAATTTTGGACCACCAATCAATCGACTATCCCACTATAATACAGACTTATTATGTGTATCTTAAGAACTGCACATTTCTTCATCAAGCATAAGCTTAGACCTATTTTTATAAAGAATATTTTACTGATGTTTTAACATCTTTTCAAAGATAACATTATGTTTACCGTATATACTCACGTTTAAGTTCTCCCGCAGATAAGTCAGAGCTTGATTTTACCATATAATTTCTGGTATTTTATAATGTCAGTCATATACAGTAAGTCGAATGTGGAAAACTCACGCTATTGGTCCAAGAGATTACGATATGCTAACGCCCACCTGAGAGAGTAACCACAGGGCACACTGCCTTTTTTTCTATGTATGTGCCTACGTGACCACACAGTAATACCCAAACTATTCTGAAGTGATGTTTGCACTGTTTTGTGTTTTTTGTATCTCACACCCTCATACACCTTTATCGTGACAGCAACCCTTATCTACGATGGAGCATTCGATCAGAAGAAAATATGAAGCTGGTTTTAAATTAAACGTTGTTGAAGTGGCGAAAGAAATTGGTAACTGCGCTGCTGCAACAAAATTCAATGTGTCTGAAAAACTGAGAGGGAGGAAGCAAGGGTCGCATTTTAGAACAGGCGTATAAGTCGGGGTCTGATTTAATGATCGATTTTTCAGGTTTCAAGACCCAACTTATACGCGAGTATATACGGTACTTTAATTTTTTGTTTATCTAGATCTGGGGTCTTGAACTCCAGTCCTAGAGGGCCACAGTAGCTGGCCTGTTTTTGCTGCTAATTAACATCTTTTGCCTTAGTTTTAATTAACTCTACTCAGACCTCTTGGTTCTTTCTTTTTCCTTAATTAGCAGACAAACACTAATGAGACACAAAACGAGGTGCCGCGTGACCAGCTAACCACATTATCCAAGCATAAAGAAAGGTGTGGGTCTCGGTAAGGTTGGCCTCTCAGGTCACCAAAACATTTTGATGGTGTTCTTAGAAAAAACAAGAAAATCAACAGTTTTGGAAATATTTGCTGTAGCAGAATGAGTGCAGAATTAAATAACAGCAAAAATTGGCTTATCCAGTCCTCTATATCCTAACTACAAGGTCACGGGGGTCTGCTGGAGCCAATCCCAGCCAACACAGGGCACAAGGCAGGAAACAAACCTCAGGCAGGGCACCAGCCCACCGCAGGGCGCACACACACACACACACACACCAAGCACACACTAGGGACAATTCAGGATCACCAATCCACCTAACCTGCATGTCTTTGGACTGTGGGAGGAAACCCATGCCAACACGGGGAGAACATGCAAACTCCACGCAGGGGGGACCCGGGAAGTGAACTGCACCACCGTGCCACCCGTTACCATACTATTTACTGTTAAATCCCTTCAAATGAGACAAGTTTATTTAAGATCTTTAAAAAATCATGCTCATTTTTAGGGCATATGACTTGGCACAATTGAGTGCTTTTAATTATTTATTTTCCACAAAAGGTAATGTACGTTTGCAGGATTTTTAACATAAGAAAAAAGCAATACAGCAAGTTTAATTTAGTTCACAAGTGTCTTTCTGAAATTTAATGACAGCTTTACAGTACTCAGTTCATTATGAATTAAATAAGGTTGCACTGAAATTAGTGCTCAGCCTTTTCCCATTTGGTTCCAAACGTTTGTTTCTATATTTTATTATTAGTTAATTCTTTTCTCTTTAAGTTTGATTAAAAAAGTATTCTGGTTTTGTGCAACTTGGAATCCTAGCTTGTTAGCAGAACAAAAATAGTTTTTGAGTAAGTTCTGTTTTTGAACAAAGAGTTGAAAAATGTACTTAATTTAAGAAACCAAACAGTTGTACTTCGTGATTTTACACCTCTCCCTTTGGTACAGCTGACTGTTTATGTTACTGTATTGTGTCTGACAACTTTACATAAATTCTTCAAGTCAATACACGGTAAATATTGCTGAACAAAATGAAGAGGGGCTTCCTCTCTGGTCATAGCGATTTCTAATAATTAGCTGCTCAGTTAACACCACAAGCTTTCATCACCTCATCCTGCTTAGTAATAGGGGTGTTTGTAAAGCCAACTCATTTTAGCTGCCTAGGAAAAACAGTAAATGGTGCCCCCAAACACCCGACCTGCTGCCGCCCAATATGACCATGTCAATGGTGTAGGCATTTCCTAAATGTAGGATTATTGGTATTTTACCCTTTAAAATAATATAAACTACAGTTTATCAGGGGTGTCCAACTCCAGTCCTGGTGGCCACCTCTCCCAGTTCTAAAGTCAATATTACATTAATTTACCAAATATCTGTAGTAAACTAGTACAAAGTAAGTAGCAAGGTAGCTTTGTTTGCCATAATTTACTGAGAATTATGAAATTCAGTAAAAGAAGTAAATATCTATAGTCAACATAAAACACATACATCAATATAAATATATAAATGTGTTTATAATCAATTCAAACTACCAGATTGTCATATATGTCTGGGGTGTCCAACTCTGGTCCTGGTGGGCCGCAGTGGCTGCAGGTTTTCATTCTAACTCTTTTCCTAACCAGCGAGCAGTTTTCACTGCTAATTCACTCCTTTTCCCTTCATTTTCATAGCCCTGTTTTTAATGATTCAGTCTCTGAATTGATCCGTTTCTTCACTAATGGCCAAACAGAAATGAGATGTGAAACGAGCCAACAGATGACCAGCAAAATTGGAACGTCAAACTCTAGCCAGTTTCACTCCAACCAGTTTCTTAATGAGAAGCTGATCATTGCTGTTAATTAAAGCTGTTATTGAATATCAGGACTTGCTGTTGCTCTCCTTCTGACACAGCACACTGTTGATTTTCTGTTTTTTTTTCTAAGACCACCGTCAAGATGTTTTGGTGACCTGAGCAGACCAACATGACGTGACCTTCACTTTTCTTTATTTTCAGGTTAGCTGGTCATGTGGTTGCTTGTTTTGTGTCTCATTATTGTTTGGCTGCTCAATAAAGAAAAAGAAACAACTAAGGGGTCTGAGTCACGTCAATTAAAACAAAGGCAAGACAAGTTCATCAGCAGCAAAAACAGCTCACTAATTAAGAAGATGCTTAGAATAAAAACCTGTAGCCACTGCGGCCCACCAGAACCAGAGTTGGACACCCCAGACATATATGACAATCTGGTAGTTTGAAGTGATTATAAACACATTTCTATATTTATATTGATGTATGTGTTTTAGACTATAGATAATTACTTCTTTGACTGAATATTCATAATTCTCCATAAATTATGTCAAACAAAGCTACCTTATGTGGACAGTGGCCTGCCGTTCATCCCGGCCAATTACCCCCAGGCCGCTAGATGGAGCCCTCCTTGCAACGTAGAGCTGCCCCCGAATTCCAGCAGGGCATTATGGACTATGGAGTTTTAATACACCGCCCTGCTGGATAACGTCAGGGCCGCCAGGGGACGCTGCAGGGAGATGCAGAGACGTTTACTTTCCATACAGCCCGGAAGTAGAACCCAGGCACATGGCTGGAAGAAATAAAGTGCTTTCGGGCTGATGAAGAAAAGGATTTTTTATCTGACCCGGAAATGTTAACAGTCACATGGACAGAGAGAGAAACACTCTGGGTCAAGGACTATAAAAGGACTATGGGAAATCCCAGATGGCTAAGTGTCTGGGAGTGGAGGATTGTGTATTGATTATTGATTGTATTGGTATTATTGTAGTGTTTGAGTAGAGTATAGTGGAGTGGAGAGTGCTTGGTGCACATTATTATTATAAAATAAATAATAATTGGACTTTTATCTGGGTCTGAAGCTCTGATCTGAGGCTTTCAAGGGGGTCGACAGTGCCTCTATCTTTCACACTTACTACTTACTTTTCTACTAGTTTACTACAGATGTTTGGTAATTAATGTAATATTGACTTTAGAACTGGGAGTGGTGTGGTGGTAGTGCTGCTGTCTCACAATAAGGAGACTGGGGTTTGAGTCCTGGGTCCTCCCATAGATATGTGGCTTAGGTGGATTGGCAATGCCTAAATGGCCTGTGGGTGTTCACCCTGTGATTGGTTGGTGCCCTGTCCAGAGTTTGTTCCTGCCTTGGACCCTTTGCTTGCTGGCATAGGCTCCAGCTTCCCAGTGATAAGCAGGTTTGGATTTTAGAATTGGAGTATGTTCAATTTATAAAATGTATAAAAAACAAATATAGCAATAAAACATTAATGATAAATAGGTTACTTGCTTGATAGTTTCACTTTACAAAGGCAATAACCGCTTTTAAAAAGTTAATAATAGTAATAATTAATAATGTGATAAAAAGTTCTTTACAGCAGTAAAAGTACAAATTGTTGAATTTCAAAACTGCTTGTTTTTTGATGTTACCTTTGCAAATTTAGAAACAGTTTCCTTGAAATATATATTGTGGAGACCCGGGTCAGAACACCAACCAGACAGACACGACTTCTTTTATAAAAAACACACCTTTATTGCTGAAACACAGTCCCGCCACCACACACAGTGCTCCCAGCACCAATCACTCCCAGCACGGGCCTTTTCTCTCCTGTACGTGGGCCGTCTTTCCTCACTTCACGGGAGCTTTGTCCTGCTCCCACTCCCGACTCTAGCTCCCTGATTGTAGGGAGGGCAGCCCCGTTTTATTCCCACCCGGATGTGCTCCAGGTGCCTGATGACACTCTTCCGTCCAGCACTTCCTGGTTTGGCGGAAGTGCTGCCCCTAGTCACCCGGAAGCACTCGGGCGTCCCCTGGAAGGATCTTCCTCCATCTTGCCAGGTGTGGCGGAAGTGAATTTTTCCCGGGCTCCATGAGGCTCAGGGCGCCCCCTGGCGGTGGGCCACGAGCCCCAGTGAGCTTGAGCCTCCTTGCCTCCTTTCCGTGGTCCCCTCAACATCCAGGGCAGTTGCCCCCTCGTGGCCCGGGGGCAAGTATGCGCCACCTCCCGGTCCTTCCAGGCATCCTGGCTGGGTGTGTCCCCCAGTCTCCTGTGACATTATATATAGAGAGAAAGAGAGCAAGAGAGAGCTTAAGGGCCCTTGTGATGATAGTTACCTGCCAAACCAGGGGTTGGCACCATGTGCTAATGCCTTCTCTCTTCCTCCCTCTACAAAAACGGAAGATTGATAGCCATTCTTTCTGTGACGTCACTTCCATTGTCCGCTCTCCTGGATCCATCCATGGCTCGTTCGGCCATCTTTGAGTTGGTTCTGTTCTGAACTTGCGGCTGAAAAGACATCTGCGTGCTTTTTTTTTTCTGCAAATCCCTAACTCTTTCATGCTATTGTGTCTCCTTTTACAATATATGGATTATATTTTATTATTGTATTAATTTTAAGGACTGTGGATAATTCACACATTTGTAAGGTATTCAGTACTAAATCCTAATTAAAGTGTCATTCCTACTTATCCAGATAGCCGAGAAACAAAGAAAGTAAGAGACTTCATTTTTTTTGAAGATATTATTCATAGAAATCAAAAGGTTCAAAACTTTACCAACAGTTCAGTGTGCTAAATAAACATACAATAAACAAATAAAACCGGTCATTCTAACACCCGCTGAAGACTTGGACTATAAAAGAGAAGAGAATAGCGTGAGTAGTCAAGTGAACACTTTAAAGGTGCACACAAGGTGAAAATCAAAAGTGAGGCCGGAGATTAGATCCACTATAGACAACTACTGGATTCACTCAAACTATACAAAGCAGGCAGGGGTGAAAACGACAGAACCTCAGAAACAGTAACATTTGATGACAAGAAGCAGAAGAAGAATTCATTGAAAGACCACAGAGATTTCTCCTTTTGAAATAATAATTCAGTGCCTCTAAGAAGTATTCACTTCCTTGGAAGTTTTCACATTTTATTATTAACTAGCAAAATACCGGTGCTTTGCAGCCGAGAAGTAGTGTGTTAAAGAAGTTATGAAAAAGAAAAGGAAACATTTTAAAAATAACGCAACATGATTGGAAATGTAATTGTCGTAGGCTTATTTTAGTATTGAGAGTGAACTTAATGATTGTAAAGAGATTAATTTATGATTGTAAATGTTGTGTATGAGAAATGCACATTGTTCGGATGTAAGGAATCTCTTTGTAAACGACGTTTGCAGTACTCGGGCTGTAAAATGACCTGATGAGCTTACTCTTGAACATGCAACGTACAGTTGGCCACGTGAGAAGCAATCTTGTGTCAAGTCAATAGCGACCATTTGTTATAATACGTTTGTTATAATATTAAGTTTAATGTCACTGTCTCTGTGCACACTGTTATGGATTCATTCATACAGGCAGCCCAAGTATGATATGCAGGGGCTCAGCATTTAGAATTGCCGAGCCAAGCACAGGATTAGATAGCCAAAGACAACTGGAGAATTGAATAGTCAGCCTAAAGACAGACTAGTATATTTCTGTCCTCTGTCAGCACAAAATCCTCTTTCCTTGTTGGGAGAATGAGAACTGCATGTAGGCATTGTGCTATTCCTGTATTTTTGAAGGTGGGGTTTGAGTCCTTTCCTGTCCTTGTTTGGATCCAGAGAAGGAGCCTGCACATGGAGCAACCAGTATATAAGGATGGACCTATGGTCAACACACTTTGAAGCTAATGGACGGAAGATTATGTCCTCCGTCCGGAAAATCCTTTCAGCGTGGCGCCGAAAGATGGCAGACTGCGTAGATCAAGACCCCCACATGCTTGCATAAGCTTCCTGTCTGTAATACCGCATAAAACCATCTGTAAAGTAAGCCAAAGTATATCCTTTTCGCTCATGTGATTATTTTGTGTACCGCCATAATCACTATGGGAGGGATATCGCCTTGTATAGATAGATAGATAGATAGATAGATAGATAGATAGATAGATAGATAGATAGATAGATAGATAGATAGATAGATAGATAGATAGATAGATACTTTATTAATCCCAATGGGAAATTCACATTCTTCAGCAGCAGCATACTGATACAATAAATAATATTAAATTAAAGAATGCTAATAATACAGGTGAAAAAAAAACAGACGATAACTATGTATAATGTTAAATGTTAACGTTTACCCCCCCCCCGGTGGAATTAAAGAGTCGCATAGTTTTGGGGGAGGAACGATCTCCTCAATCTGTCTGTGGAGCAGGACAGTGACAGCAGTCTGTCGCTGAAGCTGCTCCTTCTGTCTGGAGATGACATTATTTAGTGGATGCAGTGGATTCTCCATAAATTGATAGGAGCCTGCTGAGCGCCCTTCGCTCTGCCACAGATGTTAAACTGTCCAGCTCCATGCCAACAATAGAGCCTGCCTTCCTCACCAGTTTGTCCAGGCGTGAGGCGTCTTTCCTCTTAATGCTGCCTCCCCAGCACACCACTGCGTAGAAGAGGGCGCTCGCCACAACTGTCTGATAGAACATCTGCAGCATCTTATTGCATATGTTCAAGGAAGCCAGCCTTCTAAGGAAGTATAACCGGCTTTGTCCTTTCTTGCACAGCGCATCAGTATTGGCAGTCCAGTCTAATTTATCATCCAGCTGCACTCCCAGATATTTATAGGTCTGCACCATCTGCACACAGTCACCTTTGATGATCACTGGGTCTATGAGGGGTCTGGGCCTCCTAAAATCCACCACCAGCTCCTTGGTTTTGCTGGTGTTCAGGTGTAGGTGGTTTGAGTCGGACCATTTAACAAAGTCATTGATTAGGTCCCTATACTCCTCCTCCAGCCCATTCCTGATACAGCCCACGATAGCATTGTCATCAGCGAACTTTTGCACATGGCAGGACTCCGAGTTGTATTGGAAGTCCGATGTATATAGGCTGAACAAGACCGGAGAAAGTACAGTCCCTTGTGGCGCTCCTGTGTTGCTGACCACAATGTCAGACGTGCAGTTCCCCAAGACGCACATACTGAGGTCTGTCTTTAAGATAGTCCACGATCCATGCCACTAGGTATGAATCTAATCCCATCTCTGTCAGCTTGTCCCTAAGGAGCAGAGGTTGGATTGTGTTGAAGGCGCTAGAGAAGTCTAGAAACATAATTCTTACAGCACCACTGCCTCTGTCCAAGTGAGAGAGGGATCGGTGTAGCATATAGATGATGGCATCTTCCGCTCCCACCTTCTCCTGATATGCAAACTGCAGAGGGTCAAGGGCGTGTTGAACTTGTGGCCTAAGGTGGTGAAGCAGCAGCCTCTCCATGGTCTTCATCACATGTGATGTCAGAGCAACAGGCCGAAAGTCATTCAGCTCACTAGGACGTGATACCTTTGGGACTGGGGTGATACAAGATGTTTTCCAAAGCCTCGGGACTCTCCCCTGTTCCAGGCTCAGGTTGAAGATGCGCTGTAGAGGACCCCCCAGCTCCGATGCACAGACCTTCAGCAGTCATGTATGTCATATTTCTATATTTGTTGGTTACTTAACATGCCACAATTTCAAAAGAACACATTTCCGGAGAGCTAATGCCTCTTAAGGAAACACCATTTTTAAAGGCTGGCCCTGTGACTTATTTATTGTCATAGCAAAGCAGACCCTTACTGTAAATTGGAAGCGTTTGAATTGGAATGGGAGGTCAGAAGGTATGAGAGGGATGCAAGGAATAAATAGTCTCCCACTCAGCCAGTTCCAGTGAAGACAGTTGCCTCAATGAGGTTCTTGTGCAGAGATTCAATCTGAAGCCTGGTGCTGTTACAAACTTTTGGTAGTTGTAAGTTTCGTAGTAACATCATTGGTGCGCCGACCTTCAAAAGTAGAGTATGCGGAGGCATGGCCGGAGGATTAGGAGTGTGAAGAAACTAAATGAAAAGGCAGGAGTCACCATCAGGAAGACATGAAGCAAGGCTAACAATAACAGGCTTGAAATGGTGGAGTAAAAAGAAGGGAGCAGTGAGCACGACGAACAGCTGAGGAAAGTAAGGAAAGCGAGTGAGGAGGCACACGAGCGCGGGATGTCGTTAATGTATATAGGCAGGGAGCCAACCACGTGATAGGTGTGTGGAAAAAGGAAGTGCGTCTCTGCCGTGAAATAAATCGTCTGTTAATGGAAATAAGGAATGAAACCACTAAAAGGAGAGGTCAGTTCTGAAAGTTCCTTACGGCATAATGGTGAGAAACGGCAAAAAGAAGACGTTATTTTTGAAAGCAATTTACGGGGCACAGTGCAAAATGAAACATAAGTATATTGGAAGTCACAGAAATAGTGAGGACGAGTTTCCACTATCTATATATAACAGTTTAGGGGGTACACCCATCCCCCCCCACCTGGGTGCTGCAATAGGACATGAAAACATACCTAACTTTTGTAAGTACCACTGCAAGGAATGAGCACACGAAATTTCAGCTTCCCACATATATGGAAAATGGGAGAATTAGTGATGAGTCAGTGAGGGCTTTGCTTTTTATATGTATAGATGATGAAACATACTGGATTTGTTTTGTTTTTTTACACTAATCAACAGAAAAAGACTTGTTAATGTGAAAACAGATCTCTTCCATGTGATCTCAGTAACTTTCAAAGATAAAACACAAAACAATCGATCACATAAGTATTCACCCCCTTCAAGTCAGTATTCAGTAAATGCACCTCTGGCAGCTGTGATAGCCTTGAGTCGTCAGCTCTGCACATCTGGACACTGCAGTTTTCTTCCATTCTTCTGTACCAGACTGCTCGCTCATGACAGGTAACTTTGGAACACTGTCTTTTGTGATAGTTTATGTTTTAGCTATTATTAATAGTCAGATGGGGGCAGAGAGAGGGCAGACAGGATGATAGATGGGAAATGGCTGACTTGTGAGTGAACCGCTTTATAAACATATCAACCGTTTCTTTGAAATACCTTTCTTTGTATTATATTGAGGTGCATTTAAATTATATTTATACTTAAGAACACAAAAACATGCCGTGCTCAAGCTCTGTAAGGATGCAGGAGGCTCGTGGGTGAACCACCTGAATGACATCTGCACTCTGGCTTGACCATTCTGGGACATTAACATTTAATTCCTGTGTAGCTTTTGATTTATGTTTGAGGACATTGTCTTACTGGAAAACAAATCTTCTCACAGGTTGCAGGTTTCCTGCAGACTGCATTACATTTAACTTTAGGATTTCTCTTCATTTTGCCCTCACAAGCCTTCCTGGGCCTGCTGCAGAGAAACATCCCCACAGCATGATGCTGCCACCACCATGCGTCTCGGTAGGAATGGTGTGTTTTTGATAATGTGTGGTTTAGTCTGATGGCCAAATGCTCAATTTTGGTTTCTTCAGACCATAGTAGGTTCTTCCAGCTGACCTGAGAATCTCTTGAGTGTCTTCTGGCAAACTCTAGCTGAAGTGTCATTTTCTTTTTTTTTTTTATTTATTTAAACAGTGGCTTTCTCTCATAAAGCGACGTGACTGGTGAAGCACAGTTGTTGTCTGCACAGTCTCTCCACTCTCAAAGCACAGCAGCTTGTAACTCCTTCCGTGTTCTCAGAGTTCTCTTGGTGGCCTCCCTCGCTAGTCTTCTTCTTGCATGTTTGGGGACAGCCTGCTCTTGCAGATAAACAGCTGTGCCATACTCTTTCCATTTCTCAAAGCTGGATTTAACCCTAACTCCAAGGGATCTTCAGTGACTTGGATATGTCCTTGTCTCCATCCTCTGACTTGTCCTTTTCCATCACCTTTTCACCAAGTTGCCTGGAGTGTTGTATTTTTTTTTTCTTTTCTTGATTGTGTAGATTAGGCCACCATACCGACTCATCACAAGGTGGACCTTCTATGTACAGAAGTGCATTTATACTACAGTCAATTAAAACAGCTTGACAACAGACTGGTGATCTCCATGGAACCAATTAACTAAACTGGCAGCACCAGTGATGACTCTGGTGAGCCCTATTAAGTCATTAATACTTACATGATCATTTAGTTTGCCTTTGATATCTCTCTATTATAAAAAAAATCCTGCAGAGAAACAGTAGGGTGTCGAGACGTGATCCTCACGTTAAGATCATGGAAGACACTTAAAAGACCCGTGAGACTAGAGAGATTGGCCACGGAGCGTCTCGCGGGGACCGTAAACATGAGATTTTGTGCCAAGAGATTGACCCAGGACTGTCTCGCGATGACGTAGAACATGAGATTCTTGCAAGACACGCCCTACTTACAAATAAATAAGAGCAGGGGCAGCCAGCAACACACTCAGTCGTGTTTTGGCTTTGAGCACACACAGATCCAGGGCTCTCAGCGCATATAAAGTGTATAAGGACAATACATTATAGATGAAACGTAGACGACTAAGCGAAGAAGAAAGCAGCATAGAGAAAAGATACTCAAAAGTGTTGGAGAGACAAAAAAGAAAAAGAGTAATCTAGGTGCAAATTCAGAAAATAAGGATAAAAAATTACTTTATCAGCCCGGAACAAGTGGAATTGAAAAAAAAAGCACGTCCAATCCGGACGTTGGCGCTATACACATGCACAGCAGGTTAGAGATAATGAAAACTGGAATTCAAAAGCCTCAAAACATAGGCACGAAACACATGCAGAGCAAGATACAGAATATGAAAGCAGAAAAAAATGACAGTGTCAAAACAAAGAAAGTAAATATCGCATTAGCGCAAAGAAAGAGAAATTAGTACTCTGAGAAATAACGAAAAGGTGACTAGAGATTGAATATATGGACACAGGTGATATGTCAGACGAATGTAAATATTGTAAGGCTTTGAAGTTTAAGTCAAGAGAATTTCAAAAACGTGTTTTACCTCACATGCATTTATTGGTTACTTTGCAAAAAAAATGATTAACTGCTGATGATGTCGATCGTTTTGTCTGTGCTGAAATTCCAAACAGAGAAACCTATCCTGAATTATGGTACAAATTCATTAAACACATGTCTCACTGACCTCTTTAAAAAGATTCAGCACAATGGGACTCAAAAGATTCCAAATATTGTTTTTACCGAAGTTCTGAAATAAAAGTGAAACTAATGAAATAGCAACAATTCAAAGAAAACAAAAATCTTAAAAGTGTGTATCTGCAAAAACAAAAATGGGGGGTTGGCGAGCGAAACGAGAAGGGGGCGAAGCCCCTAGTTTCTAATTAATTTAGACTGCTTTGCAGTGATCTGTGTTCATTCTGACATTGATCAGTCTTTTATCTGTAGATCAGGGTCAAAAAAAGCCAAATTAACTCCACTGTGATTCAATGTCATATGATGATATAATGAGAAAACTTCCAATACTTTTTATTGGCACTGAGTATTGAGCCAGTAATATGACTCTGCGGCCAAATCAGCTGAAGGACTTCATTCACAGTTAGAAAAATTCACTATTTAACCCTGTTTGCAAAAAAAAAAACCAAAAAACATATAAACATTGAGGGTGATGGTGTGGTTACTACTGCTGCCTCACAGCTCCAGCAGGCTGGATTCAAGTCTGCAGGTCGTGGTGGGGCACCTGGAGGATGGAAGGACTGGGAGAGAGACAGTAACTCCCTTGGGACAAGAGAGGGCAGTCCCCCTGGTTTGTATCAGGGCCACAGCATTGGAGCTTGGAAGCTCAACCCTGTTGGGGCCCGTGGCCACCACCAGGGGGCACCGGGACTGTTGTGAAGCCTTGGACGGCAGCACTTCCGCCACACTAGGAAGTGCTGCCAGAAGAAGATCCGGGGACACCGGGAGTGCTTTCGGGTTTCCATGCAGAACTTCTGCCACACCAGGAAGTGCTGATGGACGATCGTCAAGGAGGACCTGGAGCGCTCCTGGAGGGGCACTATAAAAGAGGCCGCCTCACTCCATTGCGGGAGCTGGAGTCAGAAGGTGGAGGACAGAGCTTGTGGAAGTGGAGTGGAGGCGGCAGAGGACAGAGAAAAGAAGAATGAAGAAAGAGAGAGAAAAGGAAAGGACTGAGCATTGTGTGGTGCTGTAAAGCCTTAAAGCAGAACAGTTTGTGCTTTTGGGACTTGTGAGTCTGCATCTCTGTTTTTGTCCGGGCTGATCTTCTACAAGGTTCATTTGTTCTGTATGTAGTGTCTGCATGACAGACTGACCTCTGATTTTATTAAGCATGTATAAGATTATCATAACTTGTGCTACACAAACATTAAAATGGCACAGTTTTGTAGACATTGTCTTAATTATCTCCCAATTGTTGGAACAACCTGCCAAGCTCTATTGTTGCTCACATTCCCTGCTAAATATATCACATATGGTTAAAAACATTTTACTTGAAAACATATCATAAATCATAATGTACTTAATGTATTTTATAAGACTTTAAATTCTTTATTAATTTTTATCTGCATGATTGACATGATTGGTCTGTAAAACAGAAATGGCAAAATTCTTTGGCTTGGTCAACACAACCATCATTGTCTGCTTACAAACTACAGAGAGTATTCTGTTACTGCAAATCTCCTTAAAAAGAAAAAGAAAAACACTTCATATCTACAGAACATTTACAAAAAGCAAAGAAGGAGACACGTTATTTTCACTTTAAAATCATTGTTGCTATATAATTCCACATTCTACCAACCACTCAGTGCTCCGTTGCTCTTACTAAACTGCTCCCTGCGGAAGTCCAACAACTCAGCATCAAGAATGGCGTCACAAGTTACTCTTTTGCCAGCAAGCAGTTCTGCTACCTCAGAACTCGAGGAATCAGGGGTTTGTTCGTGCCATGGTTAAGTGCATGGTCTCCTTGTATACTCGTGTGGATTATTTCCAGGTACTCTGCTTGGATTTCAAAGGCACGAGGGTGTGTGGCAATGTTAAATGTGCCCTGTGTGTTCATTCGTGTCTCACACTTGATTCTGCTTCAATGTCCCTGTGCCAATAAACTCTGTTTGCCTTTTCCTTTGGCTCAAACCTATTATTAGTGCTTAACACAGTAGGCGTTACATTACTATGGTGATATGGTCAACACACTTCAAACTGGGCCCCCCGTTCGTTTCACGACTTTGGAATGTATTTTGTTCCAAACATGGCATAAAAATTAACATGTGAACTTGAGCACTTTGGAGGTTAAATACTGTAGGTATAAAAGCAAGTCTGTCTAAAGATATAAACTCTCGAGAGTGTAATGATCTAAGGAAGGTACTGCTGAATATCAGTTTGGGTTGTGTAACTCTTCTGATGATTCATCACGGCTCTCTGCTACATAGTTAGCCTTCGATGTGTTTAGAGACAACCTTGTTTTAAGTATAATCACAGGAGTAGTTAGTCTTTTGGCTCAGTACTCTCCCACCACATCACAAGTCCATCAATCATACACACATTCTCAGGCACATGGCAGGAAACAAAGCTGGAAGGTGCAGTGATCTCTCAGATCAGCAGTGTTCTAAAATGCCATAAATGTCTGGGCTGCCCTTTGACAGTCTCTGCTTTAGGTTGTAGACATTTTTCCATACACATTTGCATGGCACTGCCAGACAGTTTTGATTGAAAGCATCCAGGGCTCGGCGTTTAATTCAATAATGCCACCTGAGATAAGGCACATTTTTGTATATCAAAATATATCCTTACTAAGCATGAGTCGATACACTTAATCCACATACAATATGTGTTGTATTACAGGGTTCATAATAAAATACTCCTATAATACGCTACGTCTGTGGAACAACAGGCACAATAATACAGAAAAAATATGACTTTTGGGAAAAATGTGAAAATAATTAAAAGGATTAGCTTAAAATCAATAAAACACACAAAAATAGGCATTACAAATAAAACAATTCAATATTATTCACTTCTTCAGTTTAACCCAAATATGTCTTTTGTTGAGTTTTAAGATTGCATAATTTGATGGGAAAAGAAACTCTGAGATTTCATTCATCCTGCATGCTTCTCTAATTAACCAATTTCAAACTGTCCTGCACTTTTCTAACTAAACATGCTGATTTAAATTTACCAGACATTTAACAAACATTGTACTGATATGTAAAGAAGGAGAGCGGGCATCCCGGCCAGAAAAGAGAAGAAGCCAATACCCGAACAGGAGACCAGCGCAACGATGCAGACGATTGGCCAGCAGAACAAATGAATGACTTCGTGTCCAGCCCGTGTAAATTAATGGATGGACTAGTGATAGCCAGGAGTCGAGAGCAGTTCAATCCCCCATACGATAGGTGGCAGTGCTCCTCACGTGGGAGTCCTGTTAGGACACCTGCAGTGAATCTGGAAGTGCAGCCCTGTTGGGGTCCCTGGGTATCGCTAGAGGGTGCTGTCACGGGGAGAACCTTGCTATTTTTTCTATGACCTGGAAGTGCTTTATGGTCCGACTTAAAAGGACTCCGCTGCCACAGATCAAATGAGTCAGAGCTGGGAGGAAAGAAGGCAACACTGAAGAACTGCTTTATATAGAATATTCATTATGTATTGTGAGTAATAACTGGTGTGAAGATTGTGTAAAGGTGCTTTTGTGGAATAAATATCCATTATTTTATTTATACAACATTGTTCTGCGTTACTGTGTCGGTGGTTTGGGGCTCTCTGCCGCCCTCTTGTGGTTACTTATGATAAGTGAAAAATTAAGGATGAAGATCACTGACTTGTACATACACATTTTTGATGTTCTGGTACAGTGTGACGAGGCAGTGCAAATTGCAGTTCTGACATACTTGAACATTTTAAAATGAAAATATTTTTTACAAATTTAAATGGCAGTAAATGTAACGTTTACGGGTCACACTTAACGTTCTTTTTTTTAAATTATTATCTCACAATGATATAAAAAAAATACTCTTATGAAAGTGCTGCTTTGGCCAAAGGCATTCACCTCATCACCTCACTCCACACGCTGGCCCTGAAAGCATCCATCCATCACTGAACCCCCTTGATCCACCTCAGGATGGTGGTGGTGATGCCCAGAAACGTGTCCTTGATAAGGCAGAAACGAGTCCTGGAAGATGTGTCAGGGACCTGAGTCAATGGGGTTCTCTGTTAAGTGTAGAGGTTTTCCTCCAACAGCAGTTGTGTCCAGTTATAGACATTTTACCATAAAATCCTGGGCAGAATGGTGCAACAAGGCAACAACTTTGACTGCCAGCTGTCCATCTTTGAACAGATCCATCCACCCATCCATTTTTCTAAATCTGCTTACACATAGCAGAGTTGTGGGGAAGATGGAGGCTAACAAAGTAAGCATCAGGCACAAGGCAGGAATAAAAAACAGGTCAGCCCAACGCAGGGCAAATACACACACAAACACACGAGGGGCCAGTTTAGTAATGCCAGTCCACCCAACCCACAACTTTGGGCTGTGGGAGGTAACTGGAGCACCAAAAACCCCCTTGTAAACAGGAGGAGAACATGCAAACACACATTCAAAAGTAAAGCTGCCAAAACAGTTCCTTAGAGGAAATCCATAGGGGAACCATTAATAGTTCTTAAAAAAGCATCCACATATTGGTTCCAGACAGAATTTTTTATTAAAACATGTAACAGGCTGCATTAATAACCATTAATAGATGATAACAGGTTTGTGAAACACCAATGGGTTCCTGATTTTAAAAGGAATTTTGCAAAAGGCTTAGTTCCTTATTTCTTGATCTGTCTAGTAGTGTGCTAGGTAGCCTACTGCACAGTACATTAATCATTGATGGTATGCTTTGTCCACATATTAGGAACCTTTTCAAATCCAAAACTACTAATTTCATATTGAAATAACTCTTCTGTGGCATGGTGGTGCAGTGGGTAGCGCTGCTGCCTCGCAGTGAGGAGACCTGGGTTCGCTTCCCGGGTCCTCCCTGCGTGGAGTTTGCATATTCTCCCTGTGGGTTTCCTCCGGGTGTTCCGGTTTCCTCCCACAGTCCAAAGACATGCAGGTTAGGTGCATTGGCGATCCTAAATTGTCCCTAGTGTGTGTGTGTGTGTGTTTGTTTCCTGAATTGCGTCCTGTGTTGGCTGGGATTGGCTCCAGCATACCCCCGTGACCCTGTAGTTAGGATAAAGCGGGTTGGATAATGGATGGATGGATAACTCTTCCCAAAATAAAATGTTAATTTGTCAAGTAATGGTTCTGCAGGGAACCATACAACCCAGGAATATGCCATTAAAGAACCAGTATGGTTAAGAGTGCACCCTGCAACATAAACTAATTCAGGGAGTTTAGCAAGCACCTTATCACTGGTAGCATGTGATAAGTACAAGGCAGAAACCAACCCTCTAAAGCAATCATGTCCAGCAATGAACTGTGCATGCTGTTCTTTGATATTTGCAGAGTGAGATGTTTGGCATCTTCCAATGTAAAGCTGGACAGAACGACACAGCCTGGCAGCAACCGCCATCCATTTTTCAACCCACTTAATGCAGGGCTGGACCGCAAGGGGACCTTCAGTCAGGAAACGACTCTGGAAGAGTCGCTAAGGTCTCGGATTTATAAGTTTTATTAATAAAAGCCCTACACCAGGGGTGGGCAAAGTCATTCCTGGAAGGCCGCAGTGGCTACAGGTTTTTGTTCCAACCAATTTGCTTAATAAGAAGCACTTATTGCTCTAGAAACACTTCTGCTTCATTTTAGTTATCTCCCTCGTTAAGATTTTGAACCCTTATTGCTTATTTAAGTCTTAAACAGCTGCATTCTCAGTTTTTAATTGCTCCTTATTAGCAATAAGATGCAAATGACAAAAAAAAAAAAAACAGCAGTTATCCATTTTGCTTGTTACCCTTTACACCTGTGTGTATTTATCGTGCACTATTTGGTTTAATTAAATACTTGGAAGTAAAGAGAAGAGAAAAAAGTGAAGGAATGATAATTACCCATCCATTTTACACTTCAAAATATTTGGATGATATCCTTAGAATGGAAAAAAAATCTAGGATATGAGAATGACTTGACATAGCAGAGTTAAAGCACTAATAAGCCATGAAATGTAATTATTGGCAAGGATTGTTTTCTAATTAAGCAACTGGGTTGGAATAAAAACCTGCGGCCACTGCGGCCCTCCAGGAATGACTTTGCCCACCCCTGCCCTACACCGTTCTTTGATACCAACTTCAATCCGTATGTCGCAGGAATCTGCGCAGAAGCGCGCAGTCTGGCAGCAGGGTTGACGGAAGCGCTGTTATAAAAAGCCGTCGGCCTTGGGCAGGATCTTTGACCCGATTAAGAAAATAAACACATATACAAAAACGACTCACCTTTGCCCCACGTTTGGTTTTGATTTACCAGTGCATTGCAGCGCATTTCTTTTGTCTAAGCTCGTTCTGTCAGCGCGCTCACTTATGAGCGCTTTATGGGCGGTTATCGGCAGTGCCCCTTTATTACATTACGTGCTCTGCCGCTGAAACGACGAAAAACTTGAGCGACACGGCTGGAGACAGCGGACTAATCGAAAGCTCGCCGTCATGGCCCTCTTGCAGACTGCTCTCCATTATACCGGCATTGGACTCCTGCTGCTGCTCGTCCCGCTCCTGGCCGCCTTCGGGTTCTACTGCCTTTATGTCAAATACATTCACTTCAAGTTTGACCACATCCCGGGACCCCCACGAGACAGGTGAGCACCCCGGACGTCACGCGACTCCTCGTGCACGGTGTAGTTGGGGTCTGCTTTAGAAACTCTCTCAACTTTAACAAGAGCTCTTTTTTTTTTACGTCACCACCAAAGTTCTGCCCATACTGCCATTTTCTGTTTTAAAGTGTAAGCCAGCGGGGGCAAAGGGGTGGGAGGGGGTTTAGTGGTCAATGCACACTTTAAACGAGGTGTTCTTCTTAAAGCAGGTTATTGCGATTGTAGTTTCAGACATGCAAAGTGGACAAGATGATTACTGGTCCTCGTTTTTAGAGGTCTGAATCATCAAGACGGGACATTCAGAAGTCACGACGGGCTGACAGAATCAGCCTACATTATGGCCTGGAACACAGCGTAACTGTTGTTTTATCATTATTATTATTATTATTTCTGAATACTCAAGCCTACTGACTGCCATTTAGAGACTTAATAAAACAATTCTTCATTCAAGGATTCTGTTTCTCTTACTTATATATCTATCTGATGTAAGTGTGCATTATTCATTTTTTTCTCCACTATTTATGCATTATTATTCTTATCTAATATTTATTTTTCTTTGCATGTAACTGCTTCTTTAACATCTCGTAAAGCACTTTGTGCTACATCCTTTGTATAAAAATGTGCTATAGAAATAACTGCTTTTGTTGATAAAAGCACAGTACTTGCCTCCATTTTACATTCAGTGTGCTTTGGAATGGTTCTTAACCACCTATGTGACAGTTTTCTGTCACTTTAAATCAAATGCAGGGGTTATAAAGCATACCCGTGGAGCCAGCTATAGACATGGCATCTGTCATTTACAGGGCACAGACACAGCTCCAAAGGTCTAATTTGGAGTCCCCAGTGCCATTTCTCATTGGTGCGGGTGTCATTTCCTGTATTATTACTGCAGCATTCTGGACACTGCATTCCTATTTTAAATTGCTTTAAACCGATTTAGGAATTCAGAGGAGTGTTTGTCTCGGGTTCAGATATAATGATTTTATTCTATCCAGTACTTTTACAGGCCCTACTAGTATCCTCCATGCAGCACACTGCAACAATAAAAACTTTCCTCCTTCTTCATCCTACTGCTTTTTCTCCAAGCAAGTGTCTTCCACTGCATCCTGACTCCGACTCGCTTGAATGAGGTTGAATGGCTACTTTTATGTACTTTTATTCAATGACCTGTGATCACTTATAGTGCTAGGGCATAGCACATTGAAAGCACTTCCAGGTCAAACAGAAGTCCCTGAAAGTAAGGACTACTAATCCCAGCAGCCCCCACAGAACCCAATAGGGCTGTCCCACAGGACTACAGGTCCCAGCATGTCCTGCAGATGTCTGTGTGGGAATCCTAGCCCAGGGGTGCTACCATCCAGCATATTTTTGGATAAAGGAGCCAGACATTGTTGTCTCCCCCAGTCCTTCTATTATATTGGTCTCCAGGCTGGGAAGGGGTTCCTGTGCCCTCCCAGCTGTGAAGCTCATACAGGCAAGGAATCATCCTCCATCCCCTTTGGGACGCCTGTCCATCCACTGTGGTACTTACACCAGTCAGATGTGCAAACTGGAATGTCATCCTTCTCTGTCTGTGCAGCATCTTGAAGTGGAGCTTTCAAAGTAAAACTTATACAGGCATAGGAAGAACATGTAAAGTCTACACTATCAGAGATCAAACCAGAAATTAAGGACCACCGTACTGCCTGGAATGAAATTCACTTAATGCCAGATATAATCATTGATTGACATTCGTGCATACTGCATAGTCTAGGGAAAATTGTTTCCAGTCAGTCATGCATTTCTATAAGTAGATACTCAAATTTAGTGTCCTAGGGAACATGGATGTGTTAAGAAGTGATTTGCCACCACTGTACCTACTAAAAATCTAGAACTGTTCAAAATGCAATGTGCCTCAGTGCACATGTTTGGCTCATTTGTGCGTAGCCCCAGTGGTTTGCCCAGACTGTTTATAAAAGCTTTTAGAATATCCTTTTCAGCTACAGTACAGAATGGTGTAGTCTGGCCCAGATTCCCATTTCCATTTTAGCGTACAATTGCTTCTTCGTAAATTTATTAAGTTATGGAAGTTGCAAAGTAAATGGAAAAAACATCTGACGTTAACATAACATTCTCAGACCTGCTTATAAGATACGTTCAGTGTTTTTAAAGTTCACAATCATGGCCTACATTAATTTGTCTTGGGAAATTGTGTGTTTTTAAGTGGAGCATTTTTATAAATAAAAACAAATGCAATGCCTATTTTGTGGTTTAAAATGTTAAAGGACATTACATAGAAAATATGAAAAATAGCCTTAAAACACAACAAAGACACGTTCTTCAAAGCAGCAGAAAACACGCCTTCCCCATTATTGAAAGTGTTGACAGGTAAAATTCTCCAAAACATTTTTTCTCAGCAAACATGTTGTGTTTGATGAATATTTTCCTGGAAATTCATCATGCAGTCGGCTTTGGCAAACTTTTTTCTCCCCAATACCCCATGATGCTTTGCAAGGCCAGTATGACATCACACAGCTGTAGCAGCCAATGTTAGATGGGACAGCCCCGATCCTAGTAAGGCTGACCCTAGTAGTGGGTGTAAAAAAAATTAGCAGAAAACTTGCTAATACATTTAAAAACAAAACACACGTGCAGAAGGAAACTGAAAATGTGTCGGTGTACTTGTGTTTTAAAGTTAATGTCTTTTTGTATGGACATGGATGTGACTGTTATGCAATATGGGAGCCTTCCCCTTTAATAGTACGTATTACCCAAGATGATGTGCAGTTGAAGAAGGGACTAGATCATGAGCTTTAGTCCATCCATCCATCCATTCTGTTCCGCTTATCCGAGGTCGGGTCGCGGGGGCAGCAGCTTGAGCAGAGATGCCCAGACTTCCCTCTCCCTGGCCACTTCTTCAAGCTCTTCCGGGGGAATCCCAAGGTGTTCCCAGGCCAGCCGAGAGACATAGTCCCTCATTAATTTGATTAATTGATTAATGAGCTTTAGTGTTGTGTTTAAAGCACTCATTACCTAAGCACTCAAATCAGAAAATACAACTGTAATAGCTGGAACCATAAGCCATAAACTGAAAACAACTTGGATATGCAGGTTTACAATATGCATGTAATCTTAAGATGCGGATCAATGCTTGAGAATATGTTTGGTTTGAAAGTTGACATTTTAGTTAAGTGTGTTTTAAGGCTTTTTTCACATTTGCAGTGTTGCTCCTTAGACCCCATTTTATACTGCCAGAACAAACACAGTTTTTTTAATATATTTTTAATATATATACACTTTAGAACAGAATTTCCAATGGCATGTTAATGCGTTGTCCTGCAGTGGGTTGGCACCTTGCCCGGAATTGGTTCCTGCCTTGTGCCCTGTGTTGTCTGGAATTGGCTCCAGCAGACCCCCGTGACCCTGTGTTCGGATTCAGCAGGTTGGAAAATGGATGGATGGATATTAATGTGTACCATCACACAAAAAAATAAATAATATAAAAAAATGGCAAGTGTATCTGTTAGCTCAGTTCAGGGCTTTGAGATGACAAAAACCTTTTCAGCAGCAGCAGACACAGCCCTGAGCAGAATGCCAGTCCATTGCTGTATATATCTATATATATATATATATATATATATATATAATTCACTAAGCCGCCGACAAGTAGCCACCCTTGGAAAGCACGCAAGACAGCCACGCCCACCAACTCTAAGACCATTGGATACGACGACAACTCACAGAGCCACGCCCACCAACTCGGACGCAGCAACTCACAGAGCGGGGTGTCATTCACGTTCGTCTCTGCTACACTCCACATGCATCTCTGAAGAAGTATGTTTGTCGCGGATGTGAATCGCTGTATGCGGCATGCAGAACAGTTTGCGAGGGGTATCCCATGGCCTTACAGTTGGTGGGCGGGTCTCTGTTAGTTGCTCTTGCGAGGTTCAGTCTCTCCCTGTGCATTTCCTCTGCGACACACACACAGAGGCAGCGCGAGAGAGAGAGCCGCACACACACACACACACACACACAGGCAGCGCCAGAGAGAGACAGAGGCAGCGAGAGAGAGAGCCGCGCACACACACAGGCAGCGCCAGAGAGAGAGAGAGCCGTGCACACACACAGGCAGCCGAGAGAGAGCCGTGCACACACACAGGCAGCGCAAGAGAGAGCCACGCACACACACAGGCAGCGCCAGAGAGAGCCACGCACACATACAGGCAGCGCCAGAGAGAGGGCTGGACTCATAAGGTAGGAAGGCAGTTAAAGAATGCACTGGGCTTGATTTTGTTTTCACTTCTGTTTACAGTGATCGGTTCGTAGTGTGCATTTTTGAAATGCTACTTTTCTTGGTGGTTTATTAAATTACGGATTTTTTCAAATGTTCAGTTTTTGTTGCTATAGCGCAAACTATTGCAGTGTTAGTTTTCTCTGTTCTTCAAGGTTTTCTCAGTGTTATTCAATGTTTTTACATTTAGTTCACTATTACGCAGTGCATTCTGTGGTTTAGTTAACTATATTTGTGCTTAAAAACTTAGAAAAATATATATTTACTTACAGTTCGTATGGTCTGGAATGGATTAATTGTATTTCCATACAATCCTATGGGAGAAATTGCTTCAGTTCACGACCAAATCGGTTTACGACCAGAGGTTTGGAAAGAATTATGGTCGTGAACAGAGGTTCCACTGCATTCTTTTCGGATATGACGCACGACCGCGTCCACCATCGCAAACTGTTTTACACGGCATGGTCTTAGAGTTAGTGGACGGGTCTCCGTGAGTTGCTCTTGCGAGCGGGCACATGACTAGGCATTGTGTATGCTTCGAGAACGAGGATGGACGTGGCAGGACCATCTAAGAAGAGGCATGTTTGTCGCAGATGTGAATCGCTGTATGCGGCATGTAAAACAGTTTGTTTGTCGTGGATGTGAATTGCTGTATGCAGCGTGTAATACAGTTTGCGAGGGGTATCCCATGGTCTTAGCAGTGTCTATGGTTCGATGTGAATCGCTGTATGCAGCGTGTAAAACGCTGTATTGTATGTTGCCCTCTCCAGAGTAACATCTTTTCATTCACCTACAGTCGTATCCTCAAAACCCACCCCATTTGGACAACTGTGTCTTTCAGGAAGTGTTCACCCATCAATACATAATTATGCGGCGTATGCTACCTGCACAGGGCCGCCAAATTCCAGGGGCCGCCACGCCAATATATATATATTATAATTCACTAAGTCCATGGCAAGCAAGACGCACGCAAGACTGAGCCCCGCTCACCAACAATTCACTAAGCAGCCGATCATGGCACACGCACTACAGAGCCAACAATTCTCACGAGAGCGAAAGCATTTGCCAAGAATGTTTTCATTAATCAAGAACCAAAGTCGGAGGTTCGAAGAAGATCACATATCGTCGTAGTTCCGACCATAAACGATGCAGACTGGCGATCTGGCGGCGTTATTCACATGACCTGCTGGGCAGCCATTACTCCCACTGGCATGCCTCCGCATAAAGTCAAACTTAAAATTGGTTCAGTCGTCATGCTTCTCAGAAACCTCACGCCAGCAAGAAGTCTCTGTAAAGGCACTAGACTGACAGTTCTCAGCATTCACCACAATGTACTGGGGCGTAAAACAATCGCAGCTCCTACCACACAAACTGTCCATATTCCCCAGATTTCTCTGACCCCATCAGATTCAAATTTGCCTTTTACTTTTACACACAGACAGTTTCCTGTTAGATTGGCCTTTGCAATGACAATTAACAAGGCACAGGGACAAACTTTCAAAAAGATATGCCTGTATCCAGAAAACCAGTTTTCAGTCACGGACAATTGTATGTTGCTCTCTCCAGAGTTCCATCTTTTCATTCACTCACAGCACACAGGCGCGCGCGCACGAGAAACACACACACACACACACACACACACACACACACACACACACAGGCATGCGAGAGAGAGAGAGAGAGAGACACACACACTCTCTCTCTCACAGAGGCGCACGAGAGAGACACACACACACTCACAGAGGCGCACGTGAGAGAGAGAGACACACACACACACACACACACGAGAGAGAATCCCTGACCCCATCAGATTCAAATTTGCCTTTTACTTTTACACACAGACAGTTTCCTGTTAGATTGGCCTTCGCAATGACAATTAACAAGGCACAGGGACAAACTTTCAAAAAGATATGCCTGTATCCAGAAAACCAGTTTTCAGTCACGGACAATTGTATGTTGCTCTCTCCAGAGTTCCATCTTTTCATTCACTCACAGCACACAGGCGCGCGCGCACGAGAAACACACACACACACACACACACACACACACAGGCATGCGAGAGAGAGAGAGAGAGAGACACACACACTCTCTCTCTCACAGAGGCGCACGAGAGAGACACACACACACTCACAGAGGCGCACGTGAGAGAGAGAGACACACACACACACACACACACGAGAGAGAATCCCTGACCCCATCAGATTCAAATTTGCCTTTTACTTTTACACACAGACAGTTTCCTGTTAGATTGGCCTTCGCAATGACAATTAATAAGGCACATCGACACACTTTCAAAACACTATGCCTGTATCTGCCAAACCCAGTTTTCAGTCATGGACAATTGTATGTTGCTCTCTCCAGAGTTCCATCTTTTCATTCAATTACAGTTGTATCCTCAAACCCACCCCATTTGGACAACTGTGTCTTTCAGGAAGTGTTCACCCATCAATACATAATTATGTGGCGTATGCTACGCCGTGGGTTGGCTAGTATAGAGATATATACAGTGGTGTGAAAAACTATTTGCCCCCTTCCTGATTTCTTATTCTTTTGCATGTTTGTCACACAAAATGTTTCTGATCATCAAACACATTTAACCATTAGTCAAATATAACACAAGTAAACACAAAATGCAGTTTTCAAATGATGGTTTTTATTATTTAGGGAGAAAAAAAATCCAAACCTACATGGCCCTTTGTGAAAAAGTAATTGCCCCCTTGTTAAAAAATAACCTAACTGTGGTGTATCACACCTGAATTCAATTTCCGTAGCCACCCCCAGGCCTGATTACTGCCACACCTGTTTCAATCAAGAAATCACTTAAATAGGAGCTGCCTGACACAGAGAAGTAGACCAAAAGCACCTCAAAAGCTAGACATCATGCCAAGATCCAAAGAAATTCAGGAACAAATGAGAACAGAAGTAATTGAGATCTATCAGTCTGGTAAAGGTTATAAAGCCATTTCTAAAGCTTTGGGATTCCAGCGAACCACAGTGAGAGCCATTATCCACAAATGGCAAAAACATGGAACAGTGGTGAACCTTCCCAGGAGTGGCCGGCCGACCAAAATTACCCCAAGAGCGCAGAGACGACTCATCCGAGAGGTCACAAAAGACCCCAGGACAACGTCTAAAGAACTGCAGGTCTCACTTGCCTCAATTAAGGTCAGTGTTCACGACTCCACCATAAGAAAGAGACTGGGCAAAAACGGCCTGCATGGCAGATGTCCAAGACGCAAACCACTGTTAAGCAAAAAGAACATTAGGGCTCGTCTCAATATTGCTAAGAAACATCTCAATGATTGCCAAGACTTTTGGGAAAATACCTTGTGGACTGATGAGACAAAAGTTGAACTTTTTGGAAGGCAAATGTCCCGTTACATCTGGCATAAAAGGAACACAGCATTTCAGAAAAAGAACATCATACCAACAGTAAAATATGGTGGTGGTAGTGTGATGGTCTGGGGTTGTTTTGCTGCTTCAGGACCTGGAAGGCTTGCTGTGATAGATGGAACCATGAATTCTACAGTCTACCAAAAAATCCTGAAGGAGAATGTCCGGCCATCTGTTCGTCAACTCAAGCTGAAGCGATCTTGGGTGCTGCAACAGGACAATGACCCAAAACACACCAGCAAATCCACCTCTGAATGGCTAAAGAAAAACAAAATGAAGACTTTGGAGTGGCCTAGTCAAAGTCCTGACCTGAATCCAATTGAGATGCTATGGCATGACCTTAAAAAGGCGGTTCATGCTAGAAAACCCTCAAATAAAGCTGAATTACAACAATTTTGCAAAGATGAGTGGGTCAAAATTCCTCCAGAGCGCTGTAAAAGACTCATTGCAAGTTATCGCAAACGCTTGATTGCAGTTATTGCTGCTAAGGGTGGCCCAACCAGTTATTAGGTTCAGGGGGCAATTACTTTTTCACACAGGGCCATGTAGGTTTGGATTTTTTTTTCTCCCTAAATAATAAAAACCACCATTTACAAACTGCATTTTGTGTTTACTTGTGTTATATTTGACTAATGGTTAAATGTGTTTGATGATCAGAAACATTTTGTGTGACAAACATGCAAAAGAATAAGAAATCAGGAAGGGGGCAAATAGTTTTTCACACCACTGTATATATATAAAAAACCATACAGTAAAGTGAGGGAGTGGGCACTTTAAATTGTTCATAAAATGTGTCTGAGACGGTTGTTTGATGTCTCAATGGGAAAGAGCACATTTTAGAGTTCCTAACATTCCTTTTTCAAAAGGTGAAACAATAAAATTTTTAAATTTCTTATAAAAAAAGTGTGGAAGAAACAAGCTTCACTTTTAGTTTAGGTGATTCAATGCCAAGCCTTGTTGTTATTATTATTATGGGGGAATTCGCATGCTGTGAACACGCAACACTAATTTTGTAAATGTCATTCGATGCTTTTTATAACACAGTTCAAGCTGGTCCACAACAGGTCCTACATGAAGGCCCCTTAGGCAAAATAGCTGCGTCATACTTTGGTCAACTGAATTACAAAACACATTCCATGACACTAAAAGGTGGGTTTGTATACAAGCTTGCAGGGTGTGCCTTTTAGAAGTTCAGTTGAATATCCAAACCTGATAACATCAAGGATTGCTCAAGTAGCTAGAACAAAGAGTTTACAAAATGCAACCCGAGTTGTTTCACAGACTGTGGGCAGGCCTCAAGTTTGATTTTCTTACACTAAATAAACTAACATACAGTATGAATATAGCTGTGCCCAGTTAAACACGTGAGATCTTTATAGGAATACAGGCCAGTGCTTGACTAAGCAAATATATTGCAGGTGTTTTACCTGGCTATGAGTTTAGACCAATGTTAAGTTTGTACGCAGTCAGTTTCACTGCTGCCTCAAGTCTCCTAACCAGCAAAGGAACAGAAGTGTCGATCATCAACCCGACCCCAATTTATTGACCTTGGTCTATATGGCCAATTTTATCTTTGATATACTGTAAATTTCTTATGAATTACTGTAATATTTCAGTTAGCTTGAGTTACTATCATTTGCAAAGCTTTAGGTTATGCAGTACACCCCCAAATTTCGCAGGGGTTACGTTCCTAGAACACCCGCGAATTGTGAAAATCCGCGAATTTTGGATGTGGTTAAACAAAATGCCTATTTTTATAGTTTAAACCCTAAATATGCACCCAAAACACTTTAATTTCAAACTCAGCTTAATACATTACCTAAAAATAATGTAAAGGTAAACCCGTATACTGTACAGTGCTGTACTGATATGTCTCCCGCAGTGCTAGAATGTAAAATACTGATGTACCACTGTATGTACTGTAATTCATGCAAGCGCGTTTTCATTGCCAGAAGCCTTAGAAGGTGCAGGGTGTTTCAACAGCATCTTGGGGCTTTAAGCCTTAAACTGCCACATACTTGGGGGTTAATTCATCCCTGGATGCCAAATACTTTTTTGCTGCACTTTAACTAAATGTCACAATTCACAAAGAAAAAGTGAAATTTTAATGGAACACATTTTTTTTTCCACGCAAAGAGCATCACAATTACTGCAACACTGATAATTTTACACACTGCTAATGAACTGTAAAAACTATTTTAAAAAACTACTGGAACAATATGTACAAGGTGTAAGTGACGCCATGGATGAAATCACTTAGCCAACTGCGCTTGAACTGGCTGCACACAAGCACACAGAGGTAAGTGCTGACGCTGGCAGGCTAGTCTAGTGCAGCGGCTCAATCCCAGGGACAGTGAGGCTGCAGTGCTGCAGGGTGTCACGCTTGAGTCACAGAATTGCACAGAAACACAGGAGATTGGAGAGACAGGAACTTTATTCAAACACTTGAAACAAACATGTCTCTTTCAGAAGTAAAATGAGCTCAGTATGCAGTTAGTTCTCGTTTAAAAGAATAGGCAAACATCATAAGGGAGCACAATGGGAACAGGACACCCAACAGGAGCAGAGGATGTCTGGGGGAGGAGAGAGAAACAAAGCAATCAGCCAAAAAGGACAGGTGCTGTTCAGGCTTTTAAGTATGCGTAGCGTCACCCAAGAAGCTTATCACGCGACAGAGCAGCCACAAGTAAGCCCAGCAAGTAAAGGAGCAATGTGAAGGTAGTCTATCAGTGTTTTTTCAGAGGGATTTTTTTGAGGAGCGTCCGTGTCTTCTAGGGGTGAGTTCAGCCCCCCTGCTCACAAGGGGCTGACTGTGGTCATGAGCTGGCTGCTCAACGAATGTAAGGCACTGACTGATCAGTTCCTGCGTGCTCGCAAATGGCACTGGGATATGACTATAGCTGGTTGTGGCGGTTTAAGGGTTCAGGGGAACAAAATGGAAAACACAAGAACACTCAGCTGGGGATGCATCACAGTCAATCAGCAGCAAGGAGAAATGAATAACACTGTAGCGGTCCAGTGCCGCTAAGATTCACACCGTCGAGAAGATGGCGATTTATTTATTTTTATGGTGGAGATTCCAGGGAGGCACCCAGCCTTGGCCCGACCCGCACACACTCGCAAACAGAGACAAAAACAAAGCAAACCGGTAATCAAACAGCAAATAAAGAATGTAATGAAAACAACGATACCACCCCTGTTCCCCTTACGGCGATTACACATTAAATACAACAAAGCACAAAGAAAACACACACAGTAAATCATGAAAAACAGCAACGGATGAAATGTAATGATGAAAATAGATAGTCCAGAGATCAGCACGTTGAATGGGAAAGTAAAGATAGTCCCACCGCTAGTTCCTGAAATGGTGAAGATGGGTGTACGGGTTCAGGAGCGCTTCTTTCTTTGCAGGATGGCCATGAATCCACTTACAGTCCTCATGTAGACAGGCAGACGGCAGACAATTCAGACACCAATCACAAAATGATCAAGGACAAAACGAATAAGTACAGGTAACCCAACAGAAGGCAGACAAACAGGAACTTGAAACTCAAATTACAAAAACTTTTTTTTTTGCTTTTGGTCACTGGCCCCCTTTTTAAAAGCTGTGCTGACATCCTTTGACCCCAACAGCCCCAGCACCCTCAACAGAAGACCAATTAGAGCCACTGCAGGGACTTCTGGGAGTTGCAGTTTCAAATTCTTTTGGCCACTTTCACCATCCCAAGCTGCGTTTTCCTCTACAGTTGCTTCTTGTTCTCTCTACAGTACAGTATTGCCATGAAAAAAGCCATAAAAATTGTGGAGGATATTTGCGGTTGCTGCTAACAATTATTAGATAGGTTCTAAGGAAAAATCCGCGAGTGATTGAGGCTGTGAGCTCTGAACCATTTCACGGGGGTATACTGTATACCTCTAAAAAGCATTACAGCTATGGCTATTGGTCACATTTTATACGTGACCTCAGAGGTTAAGTACTGTTTAACTAGCGTGTGCTTTAAAATAAAACCTCAGAGGCTAAGTAGCTCTCTTAATGTGTGTTTTATGTTTATGATATTTCATATGCAACCTCAAAGGCTAAGTGCTATTCCTTAGCATGTGTTTTGGGAAAAAAACCTTAGAGGCTACGCATCTTATCTTAACGTGTGTAACATTTGATACAAAGCCTAACTATTTAATAATACTCAACAGTTCTGAATATTCAGACTGTGAACCTCAGGGGCTGAGTTCTAGCATGTCCTTACAGTAAAAAGGGCGATACTTTTTAGATTTAATTACAATGATAGTAGGAAGATAATTCATATAATAATTGTAGCAAGCTCAAAATTATATATATTAACAAAATGGAAGAAAATTATAAAACAGTGAAATAAAGAATACTAGAAATGCACAAACACCATTTCCATTTGCTCCTGAGAAATACAAAGAGAAGGGAAATAGACCAGTACATTGTACATTTTACCCACAGTATGCATGCCAGGGTCCTGCTTCATTAAAAGGCATAATTATAGAAAAATGTTCCAGATATATTAGAGCAGAAACATACCTTTCTGAAAATAACCCCAAAAGATTCATCATAACATTAGCATTAATTTAACACCAAACATACTTATGAAGGTAATACACATGCCAAAGAAATTCTTAAATGATGTCCAGTGATCTAAGAAGACATAAAACTGGTTGACTGTCCATTTGGTGAAGAGGAGGGAGACTTTTAACAGCTGTATTGTTGGGAAAAAGTCCCATCTTCTCCAGACGTAGAACAATTCTCCCAAGATAAAATGAGCTCTTTCTTTCTTTCCTGGAGACAAACAGCAGTTTATTGTTGATACAAATGTAATTTCCTTCTGCCACATGCTCCAAATGCTGACCTGGACAGTGAAGTTTGCATGTTCTCCCCATGTGTATGTGGACTGAGTGTTCCTAACCTCAGGTATTGTTTAATAGCTAGTTATTAGAAGTGTGTCACTAAGCACTCTCAATTTCCAGAATCTGTGTTGTTAAATGACATCCTCCCAGTTTAGGCTCACAAGGAGCTCCCCAGGTTTTGCACATTACTTATTAAGTGAAATATCTGAGATGTTAATATAACAGATATTCAGTATATAATGTAAATGGTATGCTTGTAGAAATGCAGTATATACATGGAAATACTTTCATCTCTATTTCTGCTATTATTTCTATTAACACAGTTCAAGGAGTGACATCAACAGCATTTCAAAAAATTAGCAAAGTAAGAATTTTCTGAAAAAAATGCACTTTCAAAGTTTAAAAATGGGTAGGTGACATATAGTATTGACCAGGAGATATCAAAAATACAGCTAAGAGTGTATATGTGCAGTGATCTAACCACTATCAAAGGGAATCTCAAAAATAAAAACGGCAGCATTTTTAAAATGAAATAACCATTTGCTTAAACGTCAGTCAGTCATTTTCCAACTGTCTATATCCTAACACAGGGTCAATGGTCTGCTGGAGCCAATCCCAGCCAGCACAGGGCAGGAACAAATCCCTGGGCAGGGTGCCAGCCCACATCAGGACACACACATGCAGATACGGACAATTTAGGATTGCCAGTGCACCTAACCTGCATGTCTTTGGACTGTGGGAGGAAAGCCACGCAGGGAGGACCCAGCAAGCGAACCCAAGTCTCCTTACTGTGAGGCAGCAGCACTACCACTGAGCCACGATGCCACCCTTTGCTTAAACGTGTTGCAGGTTAAGTCAACAAGTGACATCAAAACACACTTGTTATTTGATTCTTGCATTTTATGATTATACTGGAAGCCTTGAACTGTCACAGTCTTCTTCTTTCGGCTGCTCCCATTAGGGGTTGCCACAGTGGATCATCTTCTTCCATATCTTCCTGTCCTCTGCTCTGTCACCCCCATCACCTGCATGTCCTCTCTCACCACATCAATAAACCTCCTCTTAGGCCTTCCTCTTTTCCTCTTGCCTGGCAGCTCTATCCTTAGCATCCTTCTTCCAATATACCCAGCATGTCTCCTCTGCACATGTCCAAACCAACGCAATCTCGCCTCTCTGACTTTGTTTGTCTCCCAACCGTCCAACTTGAGCTGACCTTCTAATGTACTCATTTCTAATTCTGTCCATCCTCGTCACACCCAATGCAAATCAGGAGAAAATGGATTTCAGTCACAGACAGTAATATTGTATGGATTATGTTGCTAGTTACAACAGGAATGAGATACAAGTTTACAAGTATAAAGTGTCACAGCTGGCTGAGGCTACAGGGGTGTGAGTAGCTCCAACCAAAGGGGCACGGAAACCTCGGAGGGGGTGCCGAAGGAGTAGTCCCCGGGGTGCCAGTAGGAGGGGGCAGCGCTACCTTTGCGAGGCACGATAGGACGCCAGGTGGTGGTGTCCAGGCAGCGTCTCCGCCCCTGTTTCTGCGTTTTGTTTTGCAGGACCGGACCCTGGAGCTTCAGGAGTAGGACCCACTTCGGGGATGAGCTTCCCTCATGGGACGAGCCGCTCCACCCGACGGGTCTTCGCTGGTGGTGGAGCAGTGTCGCAGGTGGCTGGGACGGCAATCGGCTGGGACACCCTGGAGGACAGGAGGAGGGCTTACGCCTCCCCCAGGCCACGTGGGGGTGACCACCCTGGCGGCTATGGGGACCACGGGTACAGAACTTTGAAGCTCAACCCTGTAGGGGCCTTTGGTCACCGCCAGGGCGTGCCCCAATGCCTTGGGAGCCCTGGACCTCAGCACTTCCGCCACACCCGGAAGTGCTGGGGGGAAGAGGATCAAGGACACCCAGAGTGCTTCCGGGTGCAGAGCCGGTACTTCCGCCACACTGGGGAGTGCCAGCAGAAGCTCATCGGAAGACACCTGGAGCACATCCGGGTGTGGATAAAAGGGGCCGCCTCCCTCCATTCAGGGGCTTGAATCGGGTGGAAGAAGGACAAGGTCTGGGAGGAGGCAAGTAGGCAGCCTGAAGAAGTGAGGCATTTGATGGTGGCCAGGACTTTGGGGCTGTTGTGCACTTTATTGTAAATAATGGACTCTGTAAATAAACGTGTTGTGGGTGAGCTAAACGTGTCCGCCTGTCTATGTCCGGGTCATCTTCCACAAAAGAAAACTGCAAAACTATGTCTATGTCAACATTTTTGGTGAGTATAGTTAAATGTAACAAAAAGTAAAAGGTAATTGCTGAAAATCTAAAGTAAATAAAAACAAAAAAAGGACAAAAAATAAAATTCGAAAATGGCAAAAAACTAAAACTAAATAAAAACTAAAAAAAGAACAAAATCTACATAAAACTAAAATTCAAAAATGGTGGAAAATAGAAATAAAATCAAAAACTAAATAAAAAACAAAAGCTAAAAAATATTTTAAAACTAGAAAAACACTGAGGTGAACATAACATTTTACTAGTAATCCCTTAACCAACAGAGCTTGATGTAAAGTGCAGCAGCAACAGAGCTGACGTGAGGTCATCAAAGAGACGTGTTAAGATAGCTCTGTATGGCGATGGGACTGAGATCCATTAAGAGCAACTGTCACTACTAGGAGGTGACCAGCAGTCAGTTGTCATTACAAACAGTGGTTATATTTGTGTCAAATTACCGTTTAGAAATCACCAGGAGACGCACTCAATTTTATTTAGAGTCAGAATGTTTTCTTTCATACCTGAGAAGCTAAACTTTGCAGAGAATACAGGTAGTCCCCAGGTTACAGACATCCGACCTACGACATACGAACGGGGCCGCAGCTGCGACGCATGTGCCTCAGTAACTGCCGCTCCGTCATCTTCGGCCTGCGGATGCTGCAAGCGGTGGCTGGACGGAGGCTGGAGGGGGGCGATTTCGCTGCTCGCGCAGTGTAGAGTCCCTCGGGTGGCTCCCAGCGGCAAGCGGTTTCACTGCCCGCCCACCACACATGGCTGCTCCGTTCGTTCTAGGTGCGCGGGTGGTAATACTGCAAGCGGTGATCAGGTTGTGGCTGAACGGGACGGCAGGGGGTAGCATTGTAGTGTGCCTCGGATGGCTGTGTGTTGAATGGGGGTGGTGGTGTTGCGTACGCTGCAGGCAGCATACTGTAGTGGAGGTGACTGTGAGGTGAGCTGGTGATGAACCACCCCTCGCTGCCCCCATTCATTCTCAATAGCAAGCCTGCTTGTACTGTTACGCACATAGCAGGAAGTTGTCTTTTGTCAGTACAGGGTGGTCCAGATCTAATTATTTAGATCCAGATTGTCTGGATGACTTTGATTTATGCAGGGACGATTCCACTTCGGTGCGAAGACAATTCTTCATGTCGTCAGTTCGCACAGTTCTCGATGGTCTGGGATTTTTCTGGTGATTTTCTATGTAATAAACTGAATAAGTTATAGCCTAGTGAAAATTGCATAATTAGATCTGGACCACCTTATACATCAGACGTGTTGACGACTGGTGCCTTCCTGCTGTGATAGCTGTACAGTGCTGTGCAGAAGAGCTCATCTTATCCTTTTGTCTTCACCCTTCAACAATGTCTCTGAAACACAAATCTGATGCAAGTGCTGGTGATACAGTAAAGAAGAGAAAAACCATCACCATGGAAAATAAAGTAGAAATAATAAAAAGGTCAGAAAGAGGTGAAACTCCATCATTCATTGGTAGAGCACTTGGTTACAGTCGGTCAGCAATAGCATTTGTTAAAATAATGTACCTGTTCCGACTTACATACAAATTCAACTTAAGTACATACCTACTGTCCCTATCTCGTACGTAACCCGGGGACTGCCTGTACAGCTAAACACAGGCATCATCAGCTGAGCAGAGAAAGTGGTGATTCAGTGTGGACTTTGTGACAGTCCTCATTTTGGTGCTTCTGTAACTGAACCTTCTATTTTCATTTTCCAGCTTCTTCAAAATGTTTTCTTTTTTCTTCTTCAGTTTTTTACTGGGACATTTCACAAGGTATAGGAAGGCAGCAGATAATTATAACGTCAGCCATGAACTATTTCGCAAATGGTAAGTCATTCAAACATATTTTTTATGATTTATGCTGCAACTTTGGTGGTACACCTGAGGTCTATGACAAGTTTTTGTTGCTCTGTTTGTGAGGTTCTGAGTACAGCTTCTTCTTCTTCTTCTTCTTTCGGCTGCTCCAGTTATGGGTTGCCACAGCGGATCATCTTCTTCCAGATCTTTCTGTCCTCTGCATCTTGTTCTGTCACACCCATCACCTGCATGTCCTCTCTCACCACATCCATAAACCTTCTCTTAGGCCTTCCACTGTTCCTGTGACCTGGCAGCTCTATCCTTAGCATCCTTCTCCCAATATACTCAGCATCTCTCCTCTGCACATGTCCAAACCAAGGTTCTGAGTATAGCTACAGTAACTTATTTCTTGTTATTCTTATTTCTGGCAGATTATTTGTCTATAAATTGATTTTTACCTAGTTTTGTTTTTAAAGTGTCACATTTCAATGTCATGTTCAGCTTCATTTATCATTGAAGTTGTTCCTAGTAATCTGCGTTTGTGCATTCATCAGCAAATAATATCATGATCAATGTCTTATTTAAAAGTAAGCTGTTTGGAATCTAAATATGTATCGAATTTTACGATTCAGTACTCAGTTTGAGAGGATTTAGAGCCCCTAAATTAATTTCTGGCATTTATTTTTTGATACTCCACTCTGTTTGAATTGCAGATTAATTTTTGGCCTGTTTCATTCGCCATTTTGATTTGTGCACATTCACTGCGATTTTAGGTGCCCGTTGTTAGGATGCAGGATGGTTATTACGGCCGCGTTCTTAGAGGAGGTGACTTGGGTATTATGACAGAAAAGGAATAAGAGACCTTCAGGAGCAATCCTTCCCTATTTCAGGCTTTGAATAAAAAAAACCTCTGTTGATTCACTTAATAAAAATCTTTGTGCTTCATTATTTTGTGTATTTTCCTTTTGTTTTTGACTTCATTTTTGGCCTTCACACACTGTTTTACCTACACACCTCCTGGTTTTGATCCATTTCCACTTTCACATCCTGCTCCTTGGTACGCCAGATCTTGTCTGCTCTGTAGACATAATCCATACATGTAGTCGATCTCAACTTTGTTTAAGTTAAGGCTATGAAGTGGAACAAGAACCTTTATTCATTTTTTAAAAAGCATTTCAGAAAGTCAACTTAAAGAAAAATCTAATATTAAGTTTTGTTTTGCTCATTCACGTTCATGAACAGTATTTGCTTTCTGATGCTCGCCTATATTTTAACAGTTAATGCCTTCCACTTACTTAGGGGCACAGTGCAGGGCCTGTACGGCCTGTGCTTTTCTGTCAATTGTTACGCTGTACTATAGTCCCCCTAAGTCAACAGGGACTGTTACAGTATGTGTCAATGTGGATGATTAGTGTCATGGACTAGCACTGACAAAAGTCCAGGGCCAGTTTTTGATTCCAGACCACGCATACTTATCTGAGATGAAAACCTAAACTTATTGTCATTCTTTAGCTGATGCTTGGTGCTATTATAAACATTTTTAATTCCTTTCTGTTTATGTTACGATGTATTACTTTTCACATCAGTGGCTTAAGTTAACAAGCGTGTGCGATAATGGTGTTTTTATTTTATCAGACACCATTTATTCCAGCAATAGGTCTGTTTTGGATTTTAACATCAATCATATGTACATCATTAGTTTCTTTATTTAATGGTCATGCAGTCATGGTTGCTCTGAGGCTTGGGAATTGCATCAGCAATTAGAAGGTTGCCGGTTCAAATCCCGTAAATGCCAGAAGTGACTCCACTTTGTTGGGCCCTTGAGCTAGGCCTTTAACCTGCAATTGCTTCATCCTGAGTATGACGTTGATCTGCAAGCAAGTCCTCCCATTTACAGGGAAGACTTGGGGGTTGGTGGCATGATTGGCACTCCAGCCACCGTAAAAAACCTCCACTGTTCTGCTGCACTCGGGTCCCAATCCAGGTGGTTCATTGTGTGGTGGATGCGCCAATGTCCTATCAGCCCATGCTCCCAACCTCTCCTCGTGCACCCTTATTTTTACTACTATGCTCAATTCAAAATTTTTTATTTTCCACACAAAGTTAAATCTTTCTGCATAAAACAGACCTGGGGCATCATTTATAAAACTTAGCGTGGGAAAATATGCACACAGTGATAAAACAGGAAAATGCATGCACCAAAAAAAGATCAGATTTATAAAACCTGCCCTACGCACATCTCTACATAATTCACCCTTTATAAATTACAATCACCTTGTAGGTACAGTACGTTGTGGCCGCTAGGGCTCGCTGTTGCCCCGTGAATCCCCACAGACAGACGTCCAGGACACACGTTTAAAAGCACCAAGAAGAATTTTAATATTTTCTTCAAATAAAGTGCACAAAGCACCACACTCGCCACAATTCCACAATATTCAATAATTAATAACAATAATCAATAATCCTCCACTCCTAGCAGCTTCGTTACCCAACCACCCAACTCCGGCTCTCCTGCTGGGTCTGCATCAGTCCTTTAAATAGTCCTTGACCCAGAAGTGTTCCTTCTCTTCTTCCGGGTCAAACGCCGTATCATCCATCTTGAAGTTGCCCGGAAGTACTGTGGGCTTCCGTCCTCGTGACTTCGAAGTACTTCCGGGTTATAAGAAAAGTAGGAGTCCCCAGGTCCTTTATGAGCTCCCCCTGGCAGCACCCACGGCACCCAACAGGGCTGAGAAAATGGACTCCATGTCCAATGATGCCCTGAGGGAATCCAGGGTACATTTACCGCCCAGGGGAGCTGCCACCTAGCGTCCTGGGTGAGGCAGTGTCCTGGAAATGTTGCCCTTCTCCACTCTTTTAGTTCTGGGACTTCCCGGCTGGATTGAACTGCCGGCCGTCTATCACAATGTGCACATGAACATGCATTGAATGCCACCCTGAAACATCCATACTGTATATGTAGCATGATAATCAACCTTACACATATGCAATCACAATGCTACCGAACTTCATTGGCTGGTAGAGCAGCCTCCCATATAATGCGCCAAGACCCCACCACCTGCATTCAAGAGTATCTGGTTGTGCTCCGCAACTGAGGGCAGAATATCATGTGCAGCATTATAGGACCTCTAGGAAGACCTTCGCTCAGAAGTTACAACAGCTCACCAATATATTAGCTGATCAATAACCAAAAAGGTTCTTCAGTGCAGATATGTAGCATTGGCCCCCTTAAAAGGGAACTAAAATACAATCAGCACAGCAGATTCATTGTTTTTGAGGTGTGATATATTTGTCACGTCAACGCACAATGTAACAATGGCTTGGTGATATTAATTATTATGTGTGCGAGTCTTCATTTAGCCAGTTTGGCTGCATCTCCCTGCTTCATCAAGAGTGTCGTTATTTCCCAGTTTCTCCCAGGATTTTTTTATTATAATAGAGAGATGTATTAAATGATTCAGTAGCAGTGGCTAGTCTAATACAGCAAGTACATTTGCTACTTGTATAACTACAGCTCAGGATATAAAGAATGTAGTGAATGCTTATCAAATCCAGCTTTCCACACTCTGCTCCTTAAAGCAAGCACATTTTTGCCAGACTCGTGAGCACACACATTCTTGTAATGTTTTAATCTCTCATTGGCATGCAGCAGTATTCTTGCATGGCAATTTTAAGAGATTCATTTCTTTTTCATTTTTTAGGCTGTATCAGAGTTACACAATCAAAAAGATTGATCTTTTATGTAAACTACTTAATTGGTAAGCTCATGGCTTTTCTGTAAAACAAGATGCAAGATTTTTTATTTGAGTTATCTTTACTCAGGTTCTAGTGCAGAGTGGCACACTGGCCGAGCTATAAAACAGAGCCTTGTGTATCCCTAGGCTGTTGTACACTACCGACAAAAAATATTCCGCCCCTTGGAAATTTTCACATTTTATTCCTATACAACATTGAATTACAGTGATTTATTTGGGCTTTTTCGACACTCATCAACAGAAAAAGGCATGTTAATGTCAAAGTGAAACAGATCTCTGTAAAGTGGTCTAAATTAATTACAAATATAAAACACAAAATAATTGATTGCATCAGTATGACACACCTCTGTCCTCACTGGTGTAGCCATTTGGTTTTGGAAGTCCCAGAATTAGTTCAGTAGAGATCAGCATGCACATTCTGAGAAACATGGAATGTTTGAGAAATGCTGGACAACAATGAACTCATTAAAGGGTATCAGTTTGACAGAGATGGAATAATATTCATAACAAGTCTTGTACATCACGTGTTTGCACCCCTGTGACGGACGAGGCCGATTTCGCACTCCCTTGGTTTGAGAAGAAGTATGAAAAAATATGAGGTTAACGCAGAAAAACAGATCACCAATTGAAGCTTTATGAATAATGGATACTTTATTCACAGCTAACAAGAGGGTGGAAAGAGCAGCCTTCCACACCTCAACCACACAAAATACAAGTATGAAATGATTTAATTATTTAGGAATGGATAGATAAATTAAGATTTTGTACAAATAATGTTTTTCATTTTTCTTCCTCGATGGATTCTGGCACCCCCAGCAACAGTTGCTCGCATCTCGGCGTGGATAAGCCATGCACAGTCAGCTGAAATGAAATGTTCTGTTTTTGGCCACAGGGAAAATGCAGTTTTGCAAAAGCAAGGATCTGGTTATGTCACAAACAACCAAATTTTCTACCAATATTTGAACACACTTACAATGTGTGAGGTAATATGCAAATTTATACATTTTCCCCACCAGTCTACGTCAGGTAATGTTAAAGCAAGCTGCAGTCATGCAAATTGACATGCACATAAAGATCATTGACTCAAGGGTGGATAAGCACATACGGTCATATGAAAAAGTTTGGGACCACTCTTAATTCTTTGGATTTTTGTTTATCATTGGCTGAACTTTCAAAGTAGTAACTTCAGGTGCATAAATTTGGGCACCCAAACAGAGATATTACAGTAATACTTAGTTTAGCCTTCTTTTGCAAATATAACAGCCTCTAGATGCTGTCCTCCTATAGCCTTTGATGAGTGTCTGGATTCTGGATGGAGGTATTGTTGACCATTCTTCCATACAAAATCTCTCCAGTTCAGTTCAATTTGATGGCTGCCGAGCATGGACAGCCTGCTTCAAATCATCCCATAGATTTTCGATGATATTCAAGTCAGGGGACTGTGATGGCCATTCCAGAAAATTGTACTTCTCCCTCTGCATGAATGCCTTTGTAGATTTCGAACTGTGTTTTGGGTCATTGTCTTGTTGGAATATCCAACCCCTGTGTAACTTCAACTTTGTGACTGATGCTTGAACATTATCCTGAAGAATTTGTTGATATTGGGTTGAATTCATCTGACCCTCAACTTTAAACAAGGGCCTCAGTCCCTGAACTAGCCACACAGCCCACAGCATGATGGAACCTTCCGCCATGCAAAGCGATTTTTGTTATTACCATATAACTCGATTTTTGTCTCATCAGTACAAAGCACTTTGTTCCAAAATGAATCTGACTTGTCTAAATGAGCATTGGCATACAGCAAGTGATTCTGTTTATGGCGTGTGCGCAGAAAGGGCTTCTTTCTCATCACCCTGCCATACAGATGTTCTTTGTGCAAATTGCGTTGAATTGCAGAACGATGTACAGATACAGCATCTGCAGCAAGATGTTCTTGCAGATCTTTGGAGGTGATCTGTGGGTTGTCTGTAACCATTCTCACAATCCTGCACATATGCCGCTCCTGTATTTTTCTTGGCCTGCCAGACCTGCTGGGTTTAACAGCAACTGTGCCTGTGGCCTTCCATTTCCTGATTCCATTCCTTACAGTTGAAACTGACAGTTTAAACCTCTGAGATGGCTTTTTGTAGCCTTCCCCTAAACCATGAGACTCAACAATGTTTGCTTTCAGATCTTTTGAGAGTTGCTTTGAGGATCCCATGCTGTCACTCTTCAGAGGAGAGTCAAAGGGAAGCACAACTTGCAGTTGACCAGCTTAAATACCTTTATATCTCATGATTGGACACACCTGTCTATGAAGTTCAAGGCGTAACGAGCTAATCCAACCAATTTGGTGTTGCAAGTAATCAGCATTGAGCAGTGACATGCATTCAAATCAGCAAAATTACAAGAGGACCCACATTTTTGCACAGGCAGTTTTTCACACTTGATTTAATTTCATACAACTAAGTACTGCTTCACTAAAAATCTTTGTTTGGAAACACCCCAGTACTCCGCTGTTCTTAGGAAATGAAAGACATGCCACTGTTATCTTTTTTGTTGAAAGTAGAGTCAATTATTATGCAGGCTGAGAGGGGTTCCCAAACTTTTTCATATGACTGTATATGTGAATCACATACCATATCAGAGGTGTTCATGGAGGCCAACTGCAGTGCCTTAGGCAGCAGATTACCCTGAACACAGGTGGGGCTAGATGGGTGACTGGCAGCAAAATGTCACACAGGTACGCTGAGCTCTGCATTTCACAAACCTCTGGAACATTTGCATTACACTTCATTAGCAGAGACTCTATTGTGCATTAGATAAATAATAGCTTTGTGGAAGATAAGGGAGGATCACAGAGAGAGGCACGGCATGTGACAGACAGCATGACGATGGGGAACATTGAAAGAGTGAACACAACATCAGAATCAGCGCCAGAATAGATGTTGCTACCTTCAGTAACTTTACAAGGAGTTTCCAGTAGTCATTTGAGAAATTGATTCTAAAAGTACAGATGTGGATCATTCATTGTTAAATAAATGTGTCCGTTATTGGGCTTTACTCTCATTTGGTGTGTGTGTCTCAGCCTTTCCATCTTGGTGCTCATTATGGTATTATTTATAAAGTTGTTGCAAAGTAGCAACAATTAAAGTGCAGCTTAGCGCAATATTCTATTTATTGTGTTTTTATTTTTCTTCTACTCCTACAATATTTTTATTATTACCTTTGTGTTGAAGCCTTAGCATTAGTATCAGAAAACTAAAAAAACATCATCATTATATCCAAGGAAACTATAAAATGCAGTCATGAGTGCCAATTTGCAGCTTGGGCTGCAGTTAAAATGTGACATCAAGTACTCTGAAACGTGAACTCCTACTCCTCACTGGTAGTGGATGCAGAGTGCTGATTAACTACTGTATTTCAGGGGGCAGATTCTTATCTTAGTCAGACAAACAGTGCAATTCCTAGGAGTAATTCTGAGATGTATGATAAATATGGGCACAGATGTCAACCCAACTGAGAAATTGTGACTGAACTTGATAAAGTCTGTTCACTCACGGGAGCGGTTTTGCAAAGAAGAATAAGGAAAAATGAAGTGTCCAGATGTGCAAATATGCAGTCAGTTATTTTGTGTTATGTATTTGTAATTAAAGTAATTCAGATCCCTTTGCAGAGATGTGTTTTCACTTTGACATTAAAGTGTTGATCAGGGTCAAAAAAGCTGGATTGGAATCCACTGTTATTCAATGTTGTATAAGAATAAGATTTTAAACATCCCCTAAATACATTTTATAA
>NC_041409.2:5822075-5859575 GCF_900747795.2 Erpetoichthys calabaricus | reverse complement strand
TCACTCGCTCGCTTCTTATTGTTTCACTCCCTTCTCAATTGTTTAATGAATTTTTTGTTCTTCGCTGTTTGCGGCTCTTCCTTCATTTCTCCCTACTGCGTTCACAGTCTTTTCACGTGATTACGTGGGAGGCGTGATGACGTGACACTCAACTCCGCCTCCCAAGGCCATCGAGCTGCCGTCCATTACAGTATATTGTCAAAAAAGAGGTTCCAGTTGTGACCATTACGCGTTGAATTTCGAAATAAAACCTGCCTAACTTTTGTAAGTAAGCTGTAAGGAATCAGCCTGCCAAATTTCAGCCTTCCACCTACACGGGAAGTTGGAGAATTAGTGATGAGTGAGTCAGTCAGTCAGTCAGTCAGTGAGTCAGTGAGGGCTTTGCCTTTTATTAATTAGTATAGATGACAAAAAATACCTGGAAATAACAAGACAAGAACTGCAAATAGATAAGAAAGAACAAGACAAAATGGAAGCTGAAGTGCATGCTGCATACCTTCCCACATGCAAGCCTACTTGTACGGTGCAGAACACTTTATATAAAGATGCCCTGCTTTGGTACTGCTTTGATATACTGATTCCTGATTTGTGCCTAGATAGATAGATACTATTTAATACTGACTGATAGATTGATAGGAAACTACCTAATACTAATAGATAGATAGCTAGTGAGAAAGAAAAAACATTATTAACTGAAATGTAAGCTATAATAAGAATGTGCTCTACATTAACCGACAGTATAACATCAATCCTTTTATAAGCTGAGTAAAGATTCTTAAATTGTAACTGCCACATAGCCGTTGAAGTGTTGTAATCCTGATGGTGCAGAAGAATAGGGAAGTACATATTTTGCAAAGTGCTGTCTCTGTAAAACTAGCCATAGCTGAATTGCATAGCCTAATTTGGATGGGGAACCTGGGACTTTGGACATGCTGACTACCGTGTTCTTCTGCACGTACTGATTTATTGTGTCATCTTAAACTACTTGCAAACTCTGCGTGACCTCAAATTGAACTGACATACTTCCTCTTTTTGTTTAGCAAACAAACTGGTATAAAACTGAGCTAACTTCCTTTTTTGAGCAGGTTGTCTGATCTGACCTGTCAGTAGCAACTTGAGCTGGCAGGCGGGAAGCCTGCTTCCCCTCACCAAGAATAAAGAAATTGCTTTTTATTTTAAATTGGTGTTTTAGTCTCCCTTTGTTTTTCCGACTTCAGCGACTACACTAGACAGATAGATGAGATACTATTTAATACTGATAGATGGAACTTCATTTCTAGTGCTGCTAGGACAGGGTCCCACCTGCTTACAACCTTCAGTTAGCTTAAAGCGTGCTCATAGAAGTTATGCTAGACATACACATCTACTATACAAAAAATACATTTTCAAATCTACTTAATTTTGTATTCTCAATTGTAGTAGAAATTTGTAAAATTATATATACATCTATGTGATTCCTTTCACATTCAGGTTGTTATCTTTCAGGGCTGAAGAATATGGGCCAGTTGTACGAATGAATATGCTAAACCAGGTGTTTCTGATTGTGACCAGTCCAGAGGCAGTTAAGGTAAGCCTAGAAAATTTAAACCCATCAATTATTCTTTATTAAAGAAGGATTTTGCGCAGTAAATTTCTGCATATTAGTTTAGGAGGGTCAGGAAAGAAAATGAATTTGTAGTACTGTATATCATGATCAGACCATACTATTTTTATATATGGGAATGTGTAAAGTTTTTTTTAAATGTTTAGCAACATCATATAATAAAAAATATCACACAAAAATCAGAAAAAAGCTCCCGAAATAATGTTGATTTTCCCTTCTTATCCTAAGAGTAGCTCACTCTCAGCACCACTAATCAAAACCTCAGGGATGCCCTGATTCATAAACTTAGCATATCAGCAGGCCTCTCTGATCCACCATTGTTGTTTCTGATTTAACACTTGGTGACAGACACCCAGCTTTGATTATTTGGTTCTTGCTGCACCGTAGTGCTGTTTCCTGAAATCTGCTTATCTATTCATAGTTAAGTTTTTTCTTTTTTAATTTGGTAACTATTTATATTCTTCAAAAACAAATTCATAGCTAGAATGTGTTATTATAAATTCTATGAATTCCTGTTTCTGTTAAATTCATATTTTATTCAGTTTGTGTATAATGTTGTTCTCCTTTGTTTAGGAGCTTCTGATGTCACAGAAGTATACAAAGGAGCCAAACAGTTACAAGCTTCTGTTTTCTTTGTTCCGACAGAGGTAGGCATCACTAGTTTGTAGGAATGTCAGATAAATGTATATTTGTTGTGCGCTGCTTTAATTTAACATTTCAGTACTCAAAAGTCACCAGGTCAGACATATACAAGTTTTGAGAAGTGAATGATCTTGAGTTTTTGTCTGTTATAAACTAATTTTCAGTACTTTTTCTCCACTTTTTTGGTATTTGCTGCATTTCAGTGTTAAAATATTATGTTTCTTGTATATTCTTACTTAATTATTTTTATTCCAAGTTAATAGATTGTCATATCTTGTAATAATCTATCATCTTACGACATATGGAAGGATTTCTTTCACACTGTTACAAAATTATATTAAGTGTTTTCACTAAGTGTAAAATCATTGTTTTTACATTTATGTATGTTGTCACAAAATCAAAGAAACCACACAAAGTTTTGGGGCAACAATCCGTATTTTATTCCCTGGCTGCAAAATGGTTTAAAGGTTTGTACTGATGTGTACAGATTAGAGTCCAGAACAGAACTGAGGGTATAAACGAAAGGTGGCGGCTTTAAAGTTAAATATAGGAAGTGACATCAAAGGGGCAGGAACTGGAAGGGTCTTCATCTATAGGCTCGTACCCAGAAGTGACGTCCAAGGGGCCGGAACCAGGAATGACATCATCAGGGTCAGGTGGAATTTCCTGTGAACGGTCTATAGAAAAGCGAGAGAAAGAGTCAGTGCACTCCGCTACCTCCCGGTCTGGCTCGGAATTACTGTCATTCAAGCACTTTAGCTGCCTCCCATGTCCATGTGTGTGACAATGTATAACCAATTACACAAATGTCATAAACACAACCAAAACATATTGTAGATCAATATAAATCTAAAGGCTTTGTGCAGTGGTCTATGGCACTGATGTGTACTGTATATCTGTTAAGTGTCAGCCAGTAAATCAAGAGTGGTGTGTTAATAATCTGGATTCCTAGTCAAAGCTAATGAAATCACAGAAACAGAGAGTCACACCTCCAGCACACGACATAAAAAGTGTAATATTGTTGATTGTGAAACACAGGCAGTGTCTGTTTTCCACATAATAACCAAAAAGTTGCCAGACTCACTGCACATTCGTATCACATCAAGTTTTGAGCATTCTGCTGCATAAAGTAAGCTTTCAATATGTGTGACCAATTAGAAAGGTAACTGTTTTTTTTGCAGACTGTCACTAATGAGCGACACAATGTTCATACTTCCATGTTTTAATCTTATCAAAAAGATGCACAAACTAATTTTTGTAAGCAGGCTATTGTCCTTTTTAGCCAGAAGTGAAAACTGATTAGAAATCTGCTTATTAATAATTAGAGATTATTATAAAATCTTATATTCTACTGAGTTCAAAGAAGACAACACACAATCTAATGCATTTCTGGATACATTACAGACACCACAAATAGATGCTTTAAGTGCTGAGGAACTGGATAAACCTCTGATACTATCAGAATTACTAGATGCTATAAGTCACTTCAAAGCGGGAAATCAGCAGGCCCTGATGGTTACCCCGTAGAATTTTATAAGAAATTCTCCACTCAGCTAGCTCCCCTCTTATTGGCAACATTTACAGAAGCCAGAGACAATCAAATTCTACCTCAAACTTTTCGTCAAGCATTAATCACCGTCTTTCCTAAACAAAATAAGGACTTGTTACAATGTGCATCATACAGACCAATTTCACTCCTGAATAATGATGTTAAGATACTCTCAAAAATTATAGCTAGAAGGATGGAGAAACTGCTGCCCTCGGTAATATCACAGGATCAAACTGGATTTTTTAAATGCCAACACTTATCTTCCAATCTCCGACGCCTGTTTAATGTAATATATTCACCAACAAAGTCAAACACCCCAGAGATATTATTATCATTAAATGCAGAAAAAGCATTTGATATGATTGAATGGAACTACCTTTTCACTGCAGTGGAGAAATATGGGTTTGACCCGAATATTTGTGCATGGATCAAACTACTGTATACCAATCCAGAAGCTTCAGTTTGTATTAACAACATTCGTTCAGATTACTTTAAGCTAGAATGTGGCACCAGACAAGGATGCCCCTTGTCACCACTGCTGTTTACAATCGCCATTGAACCACTTGCGGTCCACTGTCGAAATTCTTATCAGATAAAGGGGATTATCAGAGAAGGACTGGAACAGAAAATTTCTCTACATGCAGATGATATGGTTTTATATATATTAGACCCAGAAAATACTGTGCCTGCAGTTTTAACAGCACTTACAGAATTTCAAAAGATATCTGGCCTCAGAATTAATCTGAATAAAAGTATACTCTTTCCAGTGAATTCACAAGCATATAATATTAGATTGGACACCCTACCTTTTACCATAGCAGATCAGCTTAAATACCTAGGGGTAAATGTCACAAGTAAACATAAAGCTCTTTATCAACAAAATTTTGCCGTCTGTATGGAAAAAATTAAGCAAGACTTGCATAGATGGTCAACCCTTCATGTCACTCTAGCCGGAAGAATTAACGTTGTTAAGATGAATATCCTTTCTAAACTTCTTTTTTTATTTCAAAACATTCCAATATATATCAATAAATCATTTTTTAAGCAATTAGATTCAACTATAACCTCATTTATTTGGAACTCAAAGCACTCATGTATCCGAAGAGCGACCCTACAAAGACCTCAGGCAGAAGGTGGCATGGCTTTATCTAATTTTCAGTTTTATTACTGGGTAGCAAACATACAAGCCATAAAAACCTGGACACAAATAAATGAACATGCACAGGCTTGGTCCACAATAGAAGTAAAATCCTGTAGTACTTCTTTATACTCCCTGCTCTGCGCTCCAATAAATGCAAGTTATCGCAAATATACTAATAACCCAATTGTGCTTTACTCACTCAGAATATGGAACCAATTTAGAAAGTAATTTAAGATGGAAAATCTTTTATCTGTGGCACCCCTGCAGGAAAACCACCTCTTTCAACCCTCGCAAACATATCCAGTTTTGAATACCTGGAAAAGATTTGGGATTAAATTGCTCAGAGATCTTTATATAGACAATATCTTTGCATCCTTTGAACAATTACGTTCCAAATTCAACCTCCCAGCTACACATTTCTTTCACTATCTTCAAATTAGAAACTTTGTTAAACAGAAACTGCCCGATTTTCCTCATCTCGTACCCTCCACCATGCTGAAAAAAATACTGCTCAATTTCGAGGAATTAGACACCATTTCCACATTATTTAAAATTTTATTAGAGTCCCTTCATTTCAAAGATCCAAGAGGACAATGGGAAAAAGATCTCTTAATCAATATATCAGAAAAGGAGTGGAAGGTAGCATTGCAGAGAATTCACTCGAGCTCCATATGCGCAAAGCATAGAATTATTCAACTTAAAATTATATATCGAGCTCATCTGTCTCGCTTAAAACTGTCCAAAATGTTTCCAGGGCAAGATCCAACCTGCGAACGCTGCAACCAAGCTCTTGCCTCACTGGGTCACATGTTTTGGGCCTGCACCAAACTAACATCATTTTGGACCAAAATTTTTAAGTGCCTTTCCGACAGCCTTGGTATCACAATCCCTCCTAACCCATTAACAGCTGTGTTCGGTGTTCTTCCAGACGGACTTGAAGTGGAGAAGGACAAGCAAACGGTGATTGCATTCACTACACTTTTGGCACGCAGACTTATTTTGTTAAACTGGAAGAATCCTAACTCTCCTCTGATAAGTCAGTGGGAAACCAATGTTTTATATTATTTGAAATTGGAAAAAATCTAATTCTCAGTTAGAGGATCTGTACAGAATTTTTTCAAAACCTGGCAGGATCTAATCAATAATATTTTAGAATAAGAAGAAATAATTATTTCCGCATTTCTTTCCCTTCTCCATTTTTTATTTACCTATATATATTTTTTCCTTTCTTTTGATTATTTTTGCCCTATTAAAAAGCCCTAAGTAATTCTCCTTTGGCCATGCTCTCCTTCTCAAGGGTGGGGTTTGATTTGTCTTCAATTCTTTTTTGGATAAATTGATCTATTTGTATGGAATGATTACAATAAAATTAATAAATAAAATTAAAAAAAAAAAAATAAATAAATCTGCTTATTGATATGCTTATTACAGAACAGCCAAGGCAGATGAGATGAGCCTGGAGAGTGAATATTAAATCCGGCCATTCTGGCACGTTCTGGCTTCTCAATTCTGTCTTATGTCAGAACTGACCTTCTATTGTTATAATGTGCACAGTAACCATGTACCCTTATAGACTCACATAAGACATTCAAAACAGAGGAAACTACTATATCAATCCAAAAAAGCTAATATCACATTATGTGACTTCTAGTCATGGGGTGTGTCAGACTTGCTGAATGAAGTTACTGATCTCATTGCCAGACCATGTCAGTTTGCATGGCTGAAAATCACAGAGCATGTCAAATTTAGCGAGTACATGATAACTTTTTTTTTGTTCTTTATTTCGCCTTATACAATTTCTTGCATTAGGAATTTGTTAGTTTTTGCATACCCCTTGGGGTCAGCGCACAGGGTCAGCCATTGTACAGCGCCTCTGGAGCAATTACAGGTTAAGGGCTTTGCTCACGGGCACAGCAGAGTAGGATCTCTTTTGGCAGTGACGGGGATTCGAACTGGCAACCTTCTGGATACCAGCACAGATCCTTAGCCTCAGAGCCACCACTCCAGCACAGTCGTGTTTGCCCCTTTTCCAGATAATGTGCTTCCTGACAAAGCCGGTGCTGTACAAAGGTTTGACAGATATGGCGAGTTCAGCTGAACTCCCTACCCCTTTCTTTCCTTTTTCCATTCCTTTGCGGTACGTAAAAAACATGAGATATCAAACAGACAAGGTTCTTTTGTGTTTGTGAGATCCATCCACTATCCTTGTTCCTCATCGCTGCATTATATGTATTGTACTTCCAGGTAAGCGTTCATTGGTTGTCGGCTCTCATGCACAAAGAACCTGCCTCTGTGACTAAAGACAAAATTAGCCTCCGATTTTATCACAGCAAGTCATGGACTATTTAGACAAAGTCACTGACTGCCTCCAAACTTTAAGATTAAATGAAGGCCATAACTGAAAATCGCTGAAAATGTCATGTAATGTGACATTGCTAAGCAAATGGATGCAAATGACTGTCTAATTCAATGTCAGTCCTGCATTTATCAAAAACCCTGAGTCAGTTGAAGAATGCAGAAGCTTGTCTGTTGAGTAATTTTGTAATCCTGATTGGCTTTAATAGCAACCATAGCTTGTCACCTTCCTCAGTCTTACCAACTGTAGACACTGCCTTCACAGTCAACACACAGAACTGACACAAAGTCATCTCCCAGTTTGGCATACGAAGGAAGAATTTGTCAACCAGTAGTAGCTTATAGGCCCAGTGTATTTATCACAGTTAGCTAGAGTCACACATTTAGCATTGGTAGCAAATTATCCTATGGGTTACAGTTGTAAGTGGACTAAAAACTCCATCTGAGCTAGACAGCTTAGATCAACACTCAGTTGGAACAAGATGGCATGGAATCAAACCTGTTAGGGTGTGGACAGGTTTGGGATGAAATATTGTAAGATAGGCAGGAGTGAGACTTAAAAATTAGTCCTAAAGTGAGGCCTCTGTGCTAGACTCCTGAAATTAATTCTTTGTCCATCCATGCATGCATCTACAGTGATCACAGTGAAGCAGTGATCACTTTTTTGCTTTGCACCCTGTCCCACCATAACCTGTTGTCTGTGTTGAAGAGTGAAAGTTTTAGATTCATCAAAAATTTCAGTCTCCCATTTTCGATGGATCTCAAATGTTTTAAGGTCTCTTGATATCAAAAACATCGCTATATCGATGATGGGTGTGTGTCTGTGTGTCACAGTTTCTTGAGGATGGAAAAATACCAAACTCGAAGGTTAAGCCTGTTATGGCAAAATGTGGCTTAGTTTTTGAGACAAATCATGCAGGAAAAAGAGGCAATCTAGAGCAGGGGTGTCAAACTCCTGGCCTGGAGGGCCGCAGTGGCAGCAGGTTTTCATTCTGACCCTTTTCCTAATCAGTGACCAGTTTTCACTGCTAATTAACTCCTTTTCCCTTCATTTTAATAGCCCTGTTTTTAAGGATTCAGTCCTCTGAATGTATTCCTTTCTTCATTAAATGACAGCCAAACAGAAATGAGATGTGGAACGAGCAGACTGATGACCAGCTAAGCTGGGATTTCAAACTCCAACCAGTCTCTTAATGAAAAGCTGATTCTTGCTGTTAATTAAACCCGTTATTTAATTCCATGGCTTGTTGCTGCTCTCATTCTGCCACAGCAGACATTTCCATAATTGTTGATTTTTCTGTTTTTTCTAAGAACACCGTCACAATGTTTTGGTGACCAGAGAGATCAACCCTACTTAGACCATCACCTTTCTTTATTTTCAGATATTGTGTGATGGGCACAGGGGAGCTGGTCATGTGTCTTTCACTTAAAAAATACCAAACTTATGCTTTAAGTTCTCTAATGTGCATGATCTCACTGTTCCAGTGAAGGTGCAAAATCTCTCAGTGTACAAGTTACATGCAAAAGGCAACCTTCCAAAGAGAACCCACAGGCAGGATGGGAGAATCTCAGGCCAGTCTTACTCCAGTTTTGCTTGCCTGCCAGATTTTGGTCGCCTGTTTTACTGAGCACTAATGTCACAGCTTGGCAAGTAGTATACAGTGGTTTTCCAGTAACTCCAGTGCTTAGGATGCCAAATAAATTTTTTTTTTTCTTTCATCGGGACCTTTATGTCATTTGGAGAGAGATTTTTCTTTGTTCCTGAACTTAGCATTCACTTGCCTTTTTAATGATGGGCGATTTCTTGCCATTTATATGGAGTTATATCCAAACATATGAAGATTCTTTAGGGTTTTCTTTGGGTAGAGACAGTGTGGTTGTTCACATGCACACAAATTTAAGGTGATTTGTTATTTATTAACAGGCCAGGAGTGGAGGATCTAGGAATATTTATTCATGTACAGGAAATTTTTATAAATCATTTATGAAATCTTTATGGAAATAATCATGCTGTATGCTCAGATTTAGGATCATTCCACACACATTTTTATAAATAAGGCCCCCAGTATCTTTGCAGGAAATCTATTCCCAGTAGCATTTTATCCAAGATTTTTATGCATTGCTAGTCACTTCTGGGTGGTCTCTGGCCATTTATGCGCATGCCCTGGAGGACTGCGGACCCTTTTGATCATAAATAATGTCCATGCCGCCATACTAATCTAAGTGGATTTTATTTCAAAGCAATGAAGCCTTGAATGATGTTGATAATGCTAAGCCCCCTGAAGTAAATGAGCCTTCAATCACAGTAGGTGCAGTGTATACTGTAAATCATCGTTCCTTTTGTTTCTGTATCCATGACTGAAAGCCACAACTTCATGTTTTCCCAGGCCTTGTGAAAACTGTCTTGATTTCAATCTGCTCCTGTGACAGGAAGATCTTGGTTTCAGATATTGGTTTGCAGTTTGCCTGTTCGTTTTCTTAACTTTGAATGCTGTAATACAAAGATTTAATTCAATACTGTTTGTCATTCAGTAATAGCAGTGTACATTTTTGTAATTTATTTCTGAGATTATAGAATTTAATTGTTAAAAGCATATTATTTGCAAACAAGCAAATATGTCTGTGTGATCCATCCATTATCCAACCCGCTATATCCTAACTACATGGTCACGGGGGTCTGCTGGAGCCAATCCCAGTCAACACAGGGCACAAGGCAGGAACCAATCCCGGGCAGGGTGCCAACCCACCGCAGGACACACACAAACACACCCACACACCAAGCACACACTAGGGCCAATTTAGAATCACCTAACCTGCATGTCTTTGGACTGTGGGAGGAAACCCACGCAGACACGGGGAGAACATGCAAACTCCCCACCACCGTGCCGCCCTTCAGTAATTCACCCTTTGGATAATCTGAGCAAGTCCTTTAGCAGTTGAGACCACAAGGAGGCACCAGAGAGCCCCAAATCACAGACCCAGCAATACAGTAATCCCTCCTCCATCGCGGGGGTTGCGTTCCAGAGCCACCCGCAAAATAAGAAAATCCGCGAAGTAGAAACCATATGTTTATATGGTTATTTTTATATTGTCATGCTTGGGTCACAGATTTGCGCAGAAACACAGGAGGTTGTAGAGAGACAGGAACGTTATTCAAACACTGCAAACAAACATTTGTCTCTTTTTCAAAAGTTTAAACTGTGCTCCATGACAAGACAGAGATGACAGTTCTGTCTCACAATTAAAAGAATGCAAACATATCTTCCTCTTCAAAGGAAACAGAGAGGAAAGCAAACAAATCAATAGGGCTGTTTGGCTTTTAAGTATGTGAAGCACCGCCGGTACAAAGCTGTTGAAGGCGGCAGCTCACACCCCCTCCGTCAGGAGCAGAGAGAGAGAGAGAGAGAGAGAAAAACAAAGTCAAAAATCAATACGTGCCCTTTGAGCTTTTAAGTATGCGAAGCACCGTGCAGCATGTCGCTTCACGAAGCAGCTGCACACAGAAGGTAGCAACGTGAAGATAATCTTTCAGCATTTTTAGACGAGCGTCCGTATCGTCTAGGTGTGCGAACAGCCCCCCTGCTCAATCCCCATACGTCAGGATCAGAGAAAGTCAGCGCAAGAGAGAGAAAGTAAGTTGGGTAGCTTCTCAGCCATCTGCCAATAGCGTCCCTTGTATGAAATCAACTGGGCAAACCAACTGAGGAAACATGTACCAGAAATTAAAAGACCCATTGTCCACAGAAATCCGCGAACCAGCAAAAAATCTGCGATATATATTTAAATATGCTTACATATAAAATCCGCGATAGAGTGAAGCCGCGAAAGGCGAAGCGCGATATAGCGAGGGATCACTGTACAGTAATCCCTCCTCCATCGCGGGGGTTGCGTTCCAGAGCCACCCGCGAAATAAGAAAATCCGCGAAGTAGAAACCATACGTTTATATGGTTATTTTTATATTGTCATGCTTGGGTCACAGATTTGCACAGAAACACAGGAGATTGTAGAGAGACAGGAACGTTATTCAAACACTGCAAACAAACATTTGTCTCTTTTTCAAAAGTTTAAACTGTGCTCCATGACAAGACAGAGATGACAGTTCAGTCTCACAATTAAAAGAATGCAAACATATCTTCCTCTTCAAAGGAGCAAACAAATCAATAGGGCTGTTTGGCTTTTAAGTATGCGAAGCACCGCCGGTACAAAGCTGTTGAAGGCGGCAGCTCACACCCCCTCCGTCAGGAGCAGAGAGGGAGAGAGAGAGAGACAGATAAAAAAATCAATACGTGCCCTTCGTGCTTTTAAGTATGCGAAGCACCGTTCAGCATGTCACTCATGAAGCAGCTGCACAGAAGATAATCTTTCAGCATTTTTAGACGAGCGTCCGTATCGTCTAGGTGTGCGAACAGCCCCCCTGCTCACACCCCCTATGTCAGGATCAGAAAAAGTCAGCGCAAGAGAGAAAGAGAGAAAGTAAGTTGGGTAGCTTCTCAGCCATCTGCCAATAGCGTCCCTTGTATGAAATCAACTGGGCAAACCAACTGAGGAAGCATGTACCAGAAATTAAAAGACCCATTGTCCGCAGAAATCCGCGAATCAGCAAAAAATCCGCGATATATATAAAAATATGCTTACATATAAAATCCGCGATAGAGTGAAGCCGCGAAAGTCGAAGCGTGATATAGCGAGGGATCACTGTACACCACAAATTAGTAGGATAAAATGAAGGCTTTTTATTCTCTCCCAAGACACTTTCCACAATCCTCTCCTGACGTAAGCCACAATAATACAATAAATGAATAATAAATCACCAGTTCTTCCTCCTTTTCTCCTCCGTTGAGTGTTGCCTGCTGCCTCCCAACTCTGATTCGTTCATGTTTGGCAGCAGGGCTTCCTTTTATGCCAGACCCGGGGGTGTTTTCAGTGCCACATCATATCCTCTAGGAAACATTTCTGGGCCATAAGAAAAGTAGGGAGGTCCTCCCCTGTCAGTGTTCTCTATCGATACATAGGGATCCTAAGGAGGAGGAGGCCAATACGTTGTCATCGCCGCTCTGGCCTCCCGTCTGGGTAATGTATATTTCCCTGTCTCACCTGGGATGTGTGTTCTCCTCCTTCACAGTGCAGTGTACATTCTACTTAATTAGTTGTACAGTCTTATGTAAAAACCAAACTGTGATTTCAGTCAAGCCTTTACCATTTCATTTGATCACGCTGACATTTTATATGAGTGGACATAAATGTTATTTGTTTTGGTTTGCTCCCTCTGGTATTATTTCCTTGAACAACTCGGCAAATGTTCTAAAGGGTTTTTTGAAGCTTATTCATGGAAGTGCACCTTATTAAAAAAAGAATTGATATATTCCGAATATACTGTATATGCTCACTAAAACAGGAAATTGTGCAGTTTAATAGGATGATCTACCAATTAAATAGAAATTGTTCGATCTAAGGTAGAAGAAATTCCACATGAATATCAGAAAAGTCATCTTCCTCTGGCGGGGAAAGTACAGTGGTGCTGTCTGCCCTTTGATGTGGCAAACAAACGCAATGAGACCCCTATGCTTGAACTGTAATATGCCATGAAGTGGAGCACAAATGGCTTATATAGGTTGGCCCTGAAAGCCATTTTTGCCATCCATATAAAGTACAGAGCCGTAATGGTGTGGTCCATGCAGACAGATGATGGCCTTTAATGTACGGCTGTAGAGAGGCTCAACATTCTTACACCAGACTGTATGTCTTATCTAGGCTGAAAAGCTCCCCTGTCTACTAGATAACACAAAACAGATTAATATATATATACTTTTCAAAGTCTTTCTTAATTCTTGCTGAGAATTTAACAATGCTTTCTTTCTTTACAAAGATTTTTTGGACTTGGACTTGTGACTGACATAAACCATGATCGCTGGTACCATCAGCGTAGAATTATGGATCCAGCTTTCAGCCGAACGTAAGTACTGATTTTTATGACCTTTGATGTTAGTGTTTCTGATTGATAGAATTCAAAATGACAAAATATTTCACTTTGGAGCATGTAAAGTGAAGTATATTACACCTGGTTTTCACATACTTTAGCTGCTTTAAATGAACTAATTAGGAAAACTTCAGAGCCTTCACCCGCAGTTAAAGGCATGCCTTATGTGAGAGAGACTTCTTAAAAATAGTAAAGGCTACCTAAATTGTCCTGTAAGAATGGACGTCGCATTTAAGGTACATTTTACGAGGGACGTTCAAAAAGTTTCCACACCTTTTTTTAACTCTATTTATTAAGAAATCCAAAAACAAATGACATCACTTTTCTACATAGTCACCTTCGTTTGCGATGCAATTTTTCCAGCGTCATACCAACTTTTTAATGCCCAATTACTATTCTTCCCGCCTTCACCGTTTCTAACCAAAATATAAAAGTGCAGAAACTTTTTAAACGTCCCTCGTATTACTGTGCACCTTTTGGAAAAGCAAGACACAAAGTGAAGAATGTTTTTAAAACGAACATACATATGCAGCGATTTATAATCCATATTACTAACCGAGATTGGTAAACCGGATATGGACGCAGGAGACATAGTGCGCAGGCGCCACACAAAGCCCCCATCCCCAGAGTGAAACGGGAGAGACTACGAACAGTCTGACATGCCGCAAGCGGGATAAAGCGAGGTCAGAAATAAAAGACAGAGTAGGAAACAAAGTAAAACGTCATAAAGAAGTTAAAGAATGTGGCCAAACACATGGAGAGCAGGTTACAGATGATGAAAACTGGAATACAACAGCTTCAAAAAACCACGAAACACATGCACAGCGAGATACAGAATATAAAGGCTGAAAAAATGACAATTAAACGTCCACACCACACAGCGGAGGCAGACCCAGAAGGTGCAGGCGCCTACATCGCGCGTCGAAAGGCGCGGGAAAGTACAAAAGGCAAAGGCGCCTACACAGCATGGTAAAACCCGACATAATACGGAAGGCGCAGGCGTTGCCGCCATATTGTGAGTGGCACTACTGCGTAGTGAAGGCGCAGGCGTCACTGCCATATTGTGCGTGGCACTACTGCGGAGTGAAGTTAGGAATAATGTGCTGCTTGGGATCGTACAAAACGCCGAACGCGACCCACCGTCTGAAACTGCGGAGGCAAAGCAGGCACAGGTTCAAACCGAACGAGCTCGAGTGACGGATATACACCTACAACGCGCGTCTCAAACCGCAGAAGCAGGGCAAGCACGGGTTCAAAACAACGCAAGCTCCTACAACGCGCGTCTGAAACTACGGCTGCCCAGCGGGCACGGGTTCAAAACGGCGGGGGTAGGCGAGTGAAGCGAGCAGGGGGCGAAGCCCCCTTGTAAATGTTTAGAATGAATGAACATCTGATTCTGATCTGTTTCTGATTCTGAGCTAAGAGGAGTAAACATGGCTTAACATTTCATTTTCATACAGAATTACTGTCTTAAATGTAAGCATTACATTTCTGTATCCCAAAAAACTATGCTTTGTCTTTTTTATGATATAATGGTCCGTGTAATGAAGGTTATGTATAGTGGAACTCTTGTAAAAGGTGATTTGTGAATTTTGGATAATAATTATTTGTAGCCCTTCTCTGACTTTGGGAGTTTTCATTAGGTTTAGGAGTTTTCAGTCGGCTTAAGTGGTATTCAGTTTAGGCTCCTAGTATCACTTTGTATAAATGCCAGGTTACATGCTAATATTAGGACCTCATTATATATATCAAGGTCAAAATGTATAAAGTTTAATAAATCTGTATATTGATTAGTGTTCTTCCTCGTCTTTTGGTGGCTCCCGTTAGGGCTCGCCACAGCGGATCATCTTCTTCCATATCTTTCTGTCCTCTGCATCTTGTTCTGATACACCCATCACCTGCATGTCCTCTCTGTATTGATTAGTGTTGATCAGTGAAATTTGCTGTGTTCGCTAGTAACCTTGTTTGCCAATTTTTTTCCCCCTGAAAATTCGCCGTGCAGCCAGCTTAGGCAATCTTTTTTTTTTCCCCTGAGCCCCATGATGATTTGTGAGGCCAGCATGATATCACAGAGCTGTAGTGGCCAATGTTGGGTGGGATAGGCCCCTGAAGAGATAATCCTCCTCCCTTGCATCATAGATTCATAGTCAGCAAGCTACAGAACAGAGAATAGAAGTGAACACCCAGGGGTGGCCAGTGTGCAGTTCTTCTTCTTCTTTTTCTTCTTCTTCTTCCATGCCCTCCATTACTCTTGTTAGCGCAGAGTGCGAGTCCTTCATCACCCAGATGCTGGAGCATAAGCGGCCCCTCTCGTACAAATCCAGCATCAAAATGGGTACCTGGTAAAGTCATTGGCGCTGCAACTTCTACTGTTTCGGCTGGTGGATTCGGCAAGTCCTGGATCAGTGGAGATTTCCTGCTCCTTACTGCCTATTCCAGGGACTAGAGCAGTCCCTTGTATGCTATTCTCAGTTTTCTCCCACTGGTTTTCTGTAGCTCTTATGTGGCAAGCCTCACACTGAATTCATGATTTCTGCTTCTGGAAATTTTCCTGCTCCTCTTGTTTTCTATCAATTTTAGTTCTGATATTAAATTCTATCATTATTATCACTGATGTACTGTATCTTGTTTTTGCCAAGCTTCAGTGAATTCATGTTCCCTGCTCCTGTGCTACTGTCTGCAAGAAATTTTACTGTTCTGATATTTAATTCTGTTAATTGTTGCATATCTGGTCCAGAGGCAAAACTCAAACTTTATTCATTTTCAAAGGTCCGTTTGTGTCTTCCTGAAATTAAAAGAATTCAAAGGCTTCCTGTAGAGAGCTGATTCCCTGCAGAGGTGCTGGGCTACATGACACACGAGGCAAGCATCTCACACAGGTTAAGCCAAGTGCATCACGCAGTCAAACACTTATAAAGGTTTTTATTACCTTGAGATATGAGACTTGAGTGTAACCACAACTGATCCAGCATTTCTCTGAACTCTGTCTGAGTGAAAGTGAGTTTTCTCTGTAACCAAGCCGGCTCAAGAAAACGACGATGCAGCCTGATTTGTGACATAACGTTATCTCAGTGAGGCACAGCAGCACATTGGTTAGCATGGCTACAACACAGCTCAGGTCACTGCTTGGCCATAGTAATTAGTCCAGCATAATTGGCAGACTCTTCCTTAGCCCTCAGGGACACTTAAATGACCACTGCACAATTATAATCCATTAGTCCAGTTTCTCCTACTCGACTGACTTCAATGCATTTCTAAGATTTGGCCAAAATTCCCAAACCATTCTGTCTTTTCACCAAACTCGAGGCGAGGTAAATTCAGCAGAGTTTTGCCTATCACTCATGTTGTTGTAACAGTGAACATACCTGTGCTGAACTCACTCCATCCCATTAAGAAAGGAAGAAGATCACTAGGAGGTAACACAGAGGTTTTGGACAAGGACATCAAGGATATGGCAGGATCAAAGCTGAAGACAGGAACCAGGAAAGCAAGCAAGTACCAACTGAAGCTAGAGACAGTGATGTTAAACAGAAGTTGTGGTCAAAGCCAGAGGTTTAATTATACTGTAATTTATTAAGTAATTTATTTTTTTAAGCTGTATGCCTCCATTTTATATAGGCAGGCAATGATGACACACTACAGCATGTGATCTCTGTATCACGTGGCCTGCAACAGGTATAGTGACTATAAATGATATGGCCCAGAACATAAAATGTTTGTCCCAAAATTGAGATGACTATGCAAAAAATATGACTCAAAATGGTGTCATCACAATAACAACAAAGTATTTCAAAAAGTGCAAAAAGTGTTCATGAGTGAGGGAAGAATGAAGCGGGAGATCGACAGGCAGATCGGTGCGGCATCTGCAGTGATGCGGGCTCTGCATTGGTCTGTCGTGGTGAAAAAGGAGGTGAGCTGTAAGGCAAAGCTCTCAATTTACCAGTTGATCTACATTGCTACCCTCACCTATGGTCATGAGCTATGGGTAGTGACTGAAAGAACGAGATCGGAATACAAGCAACTGAAATGAGTTTCCTCCGCAGGGTGTCTGGGCTTTCCCTTAAAGTTAGGGTGAGAAGCTCGGTGATCCGGGAGGAGCTCAGAGTAGAGCCGCTGCTCCTCCGCACTGAGAGGAGTCAAATGAGGTGGCTTGGGCATCTGATTAGGATGCCTCCTGGGTGCCTCCCTGGCGAGGTGTTCTGGGCTCATCTAACCGGGAGGAGGCCCCGGAGAAGATCCAGGACAGGCTGGAGGGACTATGTCTCTCGGCTGGCCTGGGAACGCCTCGGGATTCCCCCGGAAGAGCTAGTAGAAGTGTCTGGGGAGAGGGAAGTCTAGGCATCTCTGCTCAAGCTGCTGCCCCCGCGACCCAATCTCGGATAAGCAGAAGAGGATGGATGGATGGCAAAAAAAAATTTCATTCACACAAACATCACAAAAATGAGAACTAGAAGTTAATAAATAAAGTCACTCAAGACGGGTATGATTGTTAAATAGCTCATGTGGTTGATAATCCGTTACCATTTCAGATGGGGTAACTATGGGGTTATACCACCTGAAGAGTCACCCATCGATCCATTCCAGATTTCCCAGCTACTTTAGGTTTGGTGATTTTTTTAATCCTATACCTTACTAAAAACATAGATTTTGTTTGTGCCAGCCTCTAATGCAGTGGCATGTTGTGCTGAAATTCTTCAAATATGAAAGGCAGAAGTTTCAACGTAAAGCAGTATTTCAGATAAGGAAACAAATGATTTTAGGTGAGGAAGACATTTTGTGGTCAGGTAGTAATACTCACTAATCATGGAGACAACCTGCATGGTCTTCAGCACAGACAAGTAAGAATTTCACTGTACTCTGTGCATGTGACAGTGCTGACAGTATAAACCTATAATACTTTTGCTATTTCTTTTTTTATCCATTTTGAGTTTGTTGTTTATTTCAGTCTTCCACACAACATACATTTGGTTTTTCTATATTTAACTTGTATTTGAGCAGCTCCTTTTTGCATTATGTTCAGGACCTGAAATTTCTCCACCTTAAATATTCTTATTCTGTTGAATGGTGTTAGCCTTTGTTTTTATGCCTCAGTCAAACCATGAGGTTGATAAAGGGATATCTTTGCCTAACCCAGGGGTGGGCAGATTCAGTCCTGGAGGGCCGCAGTGGCTACAGGTTTTTGTTCTAACTCAATTGCTTAATAAGAAGCATTTATTGCTCAAGTAACACTTCTGCTTCACTTTAGTCATCTTGCTTGTTAAGATTTTGAACCCTTATTGCTTATTTTAGTCTTAAACAGCTGTAGTCTCGGTTTTTAATTGCTCCTTATTAGCAATAAGATGCAAATTACAAAAGAAACCAGCATTTCTCCATTTAGCTTGTTTCCATTTGCACCTGTGTGTATTTATCATGCATTGTTGGGTTTAATTAAATACTTGGAAGGAAAGTGAAGAGAAAAAAGTGAAGCACTGAGAATAACTCGCCTGTTTTAGACTTCAAATCATTTGGATGATATCCTTAGAAAGGAAAAAAAATCCAGGATATGAGAATGACCTGACATGGCAGAGTTAAACTAGCAAGCCATGAAATTACATAATTGACAAGGATTGTATTTTAATTAAGCAACTGGGTTGGAACAAAAACCTGCAACCCCTGTGGCCCTCCAGGACTGAATCTGCCCACCCCTGGCCTAACCCCACGCTCAACTAGGATTAGCCCCATTAATGTGTTAGTAATTCTTATCTTACTTATCGTCAGGCAGCTCGTAAAATTACTTAGAAACACATTCCACATGTGCTGTCTATCAAAAGCTTTTTTCAACATCAAAATTCACAATTGATAACTCCCAATGGCTTTCTGTGGTAACATTTATGGCATTTTTAAGCAATCATAAATTATCTGTTGCCTCCTTTCCAGGAATTGCACAATTTTGACTTCCATCTCTGACATTTTTTTTACTCCTACCAGCTAATGCTTCAGCTACTAGATTATAATGAGCGGAGTTAATGACCACCGTTTTTAAATTTATCTTTGTTTCTTTTTAGGAATCAGTATTCATCCACCCATCCATTATCCAAACCCATTTAATCCACGTCCTCATTCATGAAGAGCCAGAGCCAATCCTGGCAGGACGAAACTCGAGGCAGGAAAGAGACAGGCCGTCACAGGGCATACACACTCACACATGCGTGTGACCACCCACGCTCAATAAATTTTCTCTTTTTTAGTGCTTCTCAGTAGTGTGTAGTGTCCATTTTGATGCTCCTTGGTTGTTCTTCTTTCTTCTTCTTTCCACTTTCTTTTGAAGAAAAAGCTAATCCTGCAATTTTCATTTCCTAGAGAAATACACATCTCTTCTATGCCAGCTATGCTTAGGTTTCCAGTAACACTTAATGTGTGTTTAAATGAAGGCTGTCAAAGTTAATGAATGCAAATAATTTCAAAAGTATTTCTTTTTTATTTTAATCTAATTTAGTGCATATGTTCTTCTGTAGTGCTTACCACGTACTGTAGACTTGTCTGTTACAGCCAGCTTAGAAGGAACAAAGTGTTTGATTTTAGCTTTCAGTTTAAAACTCTCCAAGATAGACAAAATAACAATGTCAATATTTGTAAACTTAGTGCTTGGAAAATTAATTATCATAGAATTGATATCTCCTAAAATGAAAACATGCCACTGTAAAAAAGTAATGTTTAGTCACCAAAATCCATACCAGACTACAATCCATGAATATACAACTGGGTCCATGTCTATGAATCAAAGAAAATCTAAAACATTAACTGTTGGTATTGAAAAATGGACTGCAACAGACTGCTGGCCTCTAACTATAGTTGAAGAGAAAGGGCTGTGAGGTGTCATTCAGATAGTGAATTCTGACAATAGTGATGGGCATCTGATTGGCTCTACTGATTTGCTTTTTTCAGACTATGCAATTATGTGAATCGATTCATTTGATTTGTTTGATTCATCAGCAATAAAAACCTATACAGTGGAACCTCGGGTCACAACCGTAATTCATTCCAAAACTCTGGTCGCAACCCGATTTGGTTGTGACCCGAAGTAATTTCCCCCATAGGATTGTATGCAAATACAATTAATCCGTTCTGGACCGTATGAGCTGTATGTACAGTTAGGTCCATAAATATTTGGACAGAGACAACTTTTTTCTAATTTTGGTTCTGTACATCACCACAATGAATTTTAAATGAAACAACTCAGATGCAGTTGAAGTGCAGACTTTCAGCTTTAATTCAGTGGGGTGAACAAAACGATTGCATAAAAATGTGAGGCAACTAAAGCATTTTTTTAACACAATCCCTTCATTTCAGGGGCTCAAAAGTAATTGGACAATTGACTCAAAGGCTATTTCATGGGCAGGTGTAGGCAAGTCCGTCGTTATGTCATTATCAATTAAGCAGATAAAAGGCCTGGAGTTGATTTGAGGTGTGGTGCTTGCATGTGGAAGATTTTGCTGTGAACAGACAACATGTGGTCATAGGAGCTCTCCATGCAGGTGAAAGAAGCCATCCTTAAGCTGCGAAAACAGAAAAAACCCATCCGAGAAATTTCTACAATATTACGAGTGGCAAAATCTACAGTTTGGTACATCCTGAGAAAGAAAGCAAGCACTGGTGAACTCAGCAACGCAAAAAGACCTGGATGTCCACGGAAGACAACAGTGGTGGATGATCACAGAATCATTTCCATGGTGAAGAGAAACCCCTTCACAACAGCCAACCAAGTGAACAACACTCTCCAGGGGGTAGGTGTATCGATATCCAAGTCTACCATAAAGAGAAGACTGCATGAAAGTAAATACAGAGGGTGCACTGCAAGATGCGAGCCACTCATAAGCCTCAAGAATAGAAAGGCTAGATTGGACTTTGCTAAAGAACATCTAAAAAAGCCAGCACAGTTCTGGAAAAACATTCTTTGGACAGATGAAACCAAGATCAACCTCTACCAGAATGATGGCAAGAAAAAAGTATGGAGAAGGCGTGGAACAGCTCATTATCCAAAGCATAGCACATCATCTGTAAAACATGGTGGATGCAGTGTGATGGCTTGGGCATGCATGGCTGCCAGTGGCACTGGGACACTAGTGTTTATTGATGATGTGACACAGGACAGAAGCAGCCGAATGAATTCTGAGGTGTTCAGAGACTACTGTCTGCTCAAATCCAGCTAAATGCAGCCAAATTGATTGGGCAGCGATTCATGATACAGATGGACAATGACCCAAAACATATAGCCAAAGCAACCCAGGAGTTTATTAAAGCAAAGAAGTAGAAAATTCTTGAATGGCCAAGTCAGTCACCTGATCTTAACCCAATTGAGCATGCATTTCACTTGTTGAAGACTAATCTTCGGACAGAAAGGCCCACAGACAAACAGCAACTGAAAGCCGCTGCAGTAAAGGCCTGGCAGAGCTTTAAAAAGGAGGAAACCCAGCATCTGGTGATGTCCATGAGTTCAAGACTTCAGGCTGTCATTGCCAGCAAAGGTTTTTCAACCAAGTATTAGAAATGAACATCTTATTTCCAGTTCTTTAATTTGTCCAATTACTTCTGAGCCCCTGAAATGAAGGGATTGTGTTCAAAAAATGCTTTAGTTGTCTCACATTTTTATGCAATCGTTTTGTTCACCCCACTGAATTAAAGCTGAAAGTCTGCACTTCAACTGCATCTGAGTTGTTTCATTTACAATTCATTGTGGTAATGTACAGAACCAAAATGAGAAAAAAGTTGTCTCTGTCCAAATATTTATGGACCTAACTGTAAATATATATATTTTTAAAGATTTTTAAGCACAAAAATAGTTAATTATACCATAGAATGCACAGTGTAATAGTAAACAAAATGTTTACTTACTTCTTCTGTAATGTTTACTTCTTCTGCTTGGGCTCCCGCTCCCTCTCTCTCTCTCTCACTCGCTCGCTGCACAGGGAGAGACTGAACACATGCGGAAATCATCGGCGCGTACGAACCGGAAGGGAAGCTGGCTTGTTCGTCACCCGAGTGTGTGGTCGTGAACAGATGCAAAAGTTTGGCGAACTTTTTGGTCGTAACCCGATTTGTACATGGTCCGAGATGTTCGTGACCCGAGGTTACACTGTACTTTTTTTGGGGGGTGGGGGTCTTCTTGAATGAATTGAAAATACATTTTCATATATTTATAATATTTAATTTTAAAATTATATGTTAAACATGCTTCCAATTCACATCATATATTACTAACCTCTTTGAAAGCATTAAACATGACAATGTAGTAGAAATGTATAATTAAGACACCTGGTTCAAGATTGATAGGTAAACAAGAATTGTGCAACTTGTTCTTGGGTTATAATTCAGTGATTCACTTCAGGAATTTAATGTTCAAGAATCACGTGACTCATTCTGTGGTAATATTCAGTTTACAAATCAAATGAACGAGAATCGTGCAACATGTTTGCAAATCAAAAAATGAGAATTGTGTTACTCTTTCATGGGTAATGATTCAGTTTAAACTCAAAACAATTGGTGAATAATATATGCTCAGTGCATTCAATGAGCTGTAAAAAGTGTATTCTAAAGCAAATTTGGAGGCAAAATGTTAGAACTAAATTAATATTTTTATATAAGTTTCAGTTTTGTGTGACCAATTTGTTAAATATACAAAGAGACATTAACATATTAAATATTATGTTTATACATTCTGTGTAAAGCAGTTCCTATAATAAATTGTGCAAAACAATTAAAACATTCTAATGTAAATGTGTTGTTACTGTATTGTGCTTGTGTGATAGACAAGAGAATGGTCAATGATAGAGTCTTCTTTCGTTGATAATGTCCTAACTAGAAAGAAACATAATTAAACTGAACGAAAATCACAAACTAGACAGACTGTACTTGCACATGCACTTTAAATATCTAAACAAAAGAGGCTGATGGCATGCATTTTAGCACTCCTGTTCTACTGAATCCATTTGTTTGTCCTTGTAAATCCATTCCTATGACTCATTAAAATTAGTCACTCAAAAAGAACAAATCATTCGTGAATCACCCATCATTATCTTGACAATTCTTACATGTTACCTTCATGTAGGACAATTTTGTTATGTATTGATGATTTATATGAAAGCCACAAGTTGTCAAAATTTGAGTAGCTAAGAAGTTGAAAGGCAGTGACATCGCAGAGCAACCAAAATCATATCAGGTAACATTCGAGCAATCAAGACTAATTGAATGAAATTTGCTATTAATTGCTATTAAAAAATGTAATCATTTGACATCTCTATCTTAAATTCACCGACTGACAAGTTCTACACCGGCGATTCCAAAATGGCATCATGTGTGTGTGCATGTACCAAGTGACAGATTAGCGCCTTATCTAGTCCTTGATCCTCTCTTGCCCAGAGTGCCTTCGGGGTAATGTCCTGCCCTCCACTGCCCCAAATCGGATTGAATGAGTTTGAAAATGTTAACTTAAGTTACATTTTGTCTGTCTTTTAGTAACTGTGTTGTCTGTGTTTAAGAACTTGTCTTGTCTCTTTTAGGTAGTATTTTAGTGTTTACACTTTTGTCTATCTCTGAACAGGTACCTGAAGGACCTAATGTATATTTTCAATGACAAATCGGAAAGAATGATGGAAAAACTGGAGGAAGTAGCAGATGGACAAACTCCTGTTCACATGGCACATTTGATCAATTGTGTTACTCTTGACGTAATTTGTACTGTAAGCAGGCTCAGTTTTAAAATTTAATTTCTTTCTAGTAATTTAATGTGGGATTCCAATGGGAAAAACTCTTAATAATCGTCGTTTTTCCATTCTTGGTGTGGACCATAGCATGCCAAACTTTTCTGTTAACCCAGAAATTTAATGTAGCCAACCCCGTATAATGTTTACAGATGGAAATGAAAAGAAAACGCATTTACAATGCAAAAAGCAAGTTGTCCCGACTTCCGTCTTAGATAGGACTGCTCAAGATGGTGGCTCCTCCAGCTTTTAGGCTTTCTGAGAGAAAGTGGTGGGTCCAAGTGGATGGACACCGTTAATGATGGAATGGTGTGAGTCTTTCTTTCTGCAGTGGGAGGAGAAGAGAGATTGTTATCACACAGTGCCTTCTCCTGTCTCAGCAGAGAATTACCATCACCTAAACCCTTTAAATAGTTTCCATGCACATGTGCGTGACACTGGGAACAGCCAAATGTCAGACTTTCTGGTCAAAGAGAGAATGAAGTGACTATAATTCCTGATTACAGTATGGAATGAGAAAGTGTACCATCCATATTGTGATATGCCATATGGTCCTGTAAGTAAGAGTCTTACTATATAAAAAGTATTGATAGCAGCACACTCATGACTCTCTCATTCTTTTCTGTTGAAATCATGATATACCAGTATAGTTATGTGGGATTCTTAAGTTGACTGATGAATAGTGGTATTAGCTACACAGTTGAATGATGAATAATGAAACTCAAACAGTACATTTCAACTTTGCCTGCAGGCAGCATTTGGCATGAATTTGAATTTAATGGATGATGCGAAGATTCCTTTCACGAAGGTCATTGATACCTGTCTCAGAGGAATGGCACAGTACCTTCGTAATCCTTATATGCAGGTACGGCAATGGGGTAGGGAATATAAAAGCCATCTGTTTATTGTTAACATATTTTCTGATGGTTAATGAAACTAATAAGCAGTGTTCAAATGTAAATGATAAAGCCGTGATAGACAAGCTTTGGGAATCCATGGACCTGCTGACCCTGAACTAGTTAAACAGGCAAAGAAATGGGTGGCTGGTTGGATGGGTAGGTCGTGTTCAGTGGAATCCTGAATCATAGTACGCCATGTATGATTCTTACTGCTGTAGCAAGGAATGATCATAATTTCAAACGTGTGACTTAAGTGTGTTAACCAATGCTGAATATTTGTCATTTTTAGGTTCATTTGCATAAAATGCTAAAACATCCGTTGTCATTGTCATGTTTGCTTGTCTGTTTGCCTTTCATTGAAACTTAGTACGTTTATTCTTCAAAGATATTTCTCAGGAAAGTTAAGAAACCATTGGCAAATTTTCAAATTTATTTTATCTTAAAAAAGAGAACCATTCTATGCGACCTCAATTACTTATTAATCTCAGGTTTATTTCAGGTTTTATATGTTCGACCTTTTGCATGTCTGTAAGCAGCTCTGTTGGCAAAACGGGTATTAAATGCAAGTTATTGAAATACCAGCAGAGCTGAACACACAACCAGGACCGCGTCATCACCTCAGGTCTATACATATGTGGAAGCAGACTTCAATATAGACTAAAAATTAAAAAAAATGATATTCAAGAAATATGAACCACAATTAGCTGTAAACCCTCCACAACCAGCAACTAATAATATTACAACAATCGATGCAATTTTAACATCATCTGGGTTTGTAACCAGTCTCTATGAATGCTGTTTCAGCCACCACAGGGTTATTTGAGCTGCGTCTTTAAATCTGTGATATTGTTAGGTTAACCCGTTATGGGCGAGTGTGCCCTGTGATGGACTGACACCCCATCCAGAGTTGGTCTTTGCCTTCCAACTAAGAAGAGTTTTATGTTCCAAAGCCACTTCATTTTAAACAATGAATTGAACATTACTTATAAGCACTGGGAAGACACGACTCGGTTCAGTTAAAGATGACGCAGTCTGGGCATTGTCCGTGTTCAGATTGCTTGTTTTCTCTTGACTGTGTGGATTTTACTCCATGTACTCCAGATTTCCTCCGACATCCCAAAAGTTGTGCCTGTTTAGTTAGTTGTTGACTATACATTGGCCTATACAGTATGAGTGTGTACATGTACAGTATTTGCCCTGCACTTCCTGGCTTGCACCCAGTGGTATGTATTGTTTCATCACGCTCTGAAATTGAACTGCTTTTGAAAAGTAAAAAACAAAAAGTATAAGTAATCATAATTCAATGTACAGATAGATAATATAACATTTCTCTATTTCTTACCAGTATTTCCCCTGGCACTGGAATTATGTGAAAGAAGTAGAAAATGCAGCTGTCTTGTTACGCAAAATTGGAAAGGAGTGTATTGATAAAAGAAAAGCGGCTATCCTTCGTGGAGAAGAGGTTCCACAAGATATTCTAACTCAAATTCTGAAGACTGCTGGTAAATCAGAAGTCAAAAAAGTTTATATGTATTTATTAAATAATAGACAATACATTTGACATAAAAGTTTACATCTGGGAATGCCTGTTAATGTAACCGCAGTACAGCAGCAAGCCTGACCGTCGATGGCAAGGACGATGCCTAACCTCACAGACAATGCGATTAGCTCTTTGTCAGCAGTATTTAATTATATCTAATCTACAGAATAATACAGCATGAGTGGGTGTCAAGGTACTCCAGTTGTACTTACACAGATCAAACATGAGCAGTGTAGGTTAAACTATAACTTGAAATTGGCCCAGTGTAGTTGTGAGCAAGAGCATTCCCCTCATGAACTAGTGCCCTGTCCTGGAATGGTTCCCACAGAAAACCCACCGCTCCTGTTCCCAAAGGCCCTTTTAAAAAATTCTTACATTATGAATGTTAGGCAGACCATTATTAATTTCAGCCTAGCAGATACACAGTAAGGCCACTGAAAACAAAGCTGATAACAATGGTCCTCTGCTTGGATCTGAGTAAAATGTCTATGTATTTGCATGTAGTTTTAGTTTTCCTTCTTTATGTAATTTCTTGGAAAATTAATATCATGTGCTAAGGGACCAGCTTTGTATCCACCTGTTAAATGCCTTCTTGCAGGTGTCATTTCCATTTTTTACATGAATAGCTACTGATTCTGTTTTTTTCTCATCCAAAAATTATGAGTTGGTGAATACATGCATTTTGAATGTTTTGAAAATGTTATAAAATGTGGCTGTTTTAATTTGCAGAGCAAGAAGAACAAGTTGATGACGAAATAATGATTGACAATTTTGTTACCTTTTTCATTGCTGGTGAGTTTACATTTTTGCATTAAACTGATCCTTGTGGTTTATTTAAAATTCTGTTTCCTTAGCAAGCAGTTTATATGTGTTTATCTAACTACTGTATATTAGTAGCAGTAGATAATCGGAGTACTTATTAGGTATATTTGCATGAAATATAAATGCACATATTGTCTCTGTCATGTCTGTCTGTCTGTCTATACGAAACAACTTGGCTCCCTATGAACCATTTTCACTGAACTTAGGAACACTTATTTTTCAAAGCAATGTCTCTGAAAAATTCCATTTCGGGGTCTAGCACTGATGACTTTTGGTACACACAGTTATTCAGCCACTTGTTCAGCTGTGCTCATCCCGACTGTAAAATATCACAAGGTGCTTCACAAGTACATGACTACTAGTACAATATGGGTCTACAAGTATTCAGAATGAACTTTTGTAAGGCCTAAAATTCCAAGAGAAGTACACACTAATATGTATAATGTACATTTTATTAATCTGTTACTTAATGACAAATATATTCTGAGATGTTTCAAATAAGAAAGACATAAATTTGGAGGTAAGACAGTTCTACTCACTAAGTATGGCACCAGGGCCGGATTTGAGTTGTCATTGCCCCTAGGCAATATTCTTCTGGCACCCCTTTTTTATTATTTATTACTATAAAAATGAAATTTAAGCGAAATCATATTACTTAAAAAAAAAAAAAAAAATTTTGTCTAAACTGTGGCGCCCTGAGGCAATGGCCTAGGTTGGCCTCTTTGTAAATCCGGCCCTATATGGCACTGTAGAGTGGCAACAAGTTGCATGTTGATTAGCACATGCAAATAAGAATTTCACTGTGTACAGAATTTTACTCTGTACATATGACAGTAGGGTGGTCCAAAAAAATTAATTTCTCTTTAGGGCTAGTATTATTCTTTATCATATTTACAATATAACAAACAAACAAAATATCCCATACCACTGCCATTCTCGTTCACAGTCTTGTTACTTCTCGTGTCGACTATTGCAATTCACTCCTCTTTGTTCTTTGTAATAAATCTCTCCATAAGCTTCAGCTAGTCCAGAATTCTGCTGCTCCCCTCATTACTCGAACCCCATCTATTCACCATATTACTCCAGTCTTGCAGCAGCGTCATTGGCTCCCGATTAAGTTTCGAATTGATTTTAAAATTCTGCTGTTAACATTTAAGGCCATTCATAACCTCACCCCTCCATATCTCTCCAACATTCTTCAAATTGCCATTGCCTCACGTAACCTCAGATCCTCTTCCTCCATCCACCTGACCGTCCCTCTCGCCCGTCTGACCACCATGGGGAGCAGAGCATTCAGCCATCCTGGAACTCACTATCTACTGAGCTTAGAAATGTCAAATTATTTTCAACCTTCAAATGTAAACTTAAAACCCATCTGTTTAAAGTGGCTTTTTCTCTATGATTACAGTGGCTTTGTTTCATGTTAATTTTTATATTTTTTGTATTTTCTGATGTTTTAAGTTGTGTATAATGTGTTTTTTTTATTTATCGTTTGTTCGGCGTCCTTGAGTTCTTAGAAAGGCACCTTGTATAAATAAAATGTATTATTATTATTAAAATCTGAATGGATTTTAAGTTGTACGTATAGAGGTCAGTCCATTTTGCAGTTGTTATTTCATCTGAACTGAACAGCAGACAACTGTTCCACACTTCAAGGGCCGCATCGTCTTTGATGAAGATGGCAAATTCTTGTGATGGTTTGCGACCAGTCAAAGAATAAACTGCTCCTACTCATCATCCTTAGTCAGTATGTCACTGTACTTTTCAGTGAGACTTATTGCTCTTTCGAATGCGTCATTCACTACTGTCATGTGTGCCCACAGTTTGCAAAATTCATCAAGGATTGGACCATCTGTCCACTGTTCTGGTGGTTACTTAAGAAATGACTGAGAACTTTCTTTAACTTTTTCAATAAGGGCATCAATCTGGAAATGCAATTAAGATATTGCAAAAGAATTATAGATATTTGAAAATACATCTATTTCATGATATTTGAAATGCATTCCCTGATAGATTTCCTGATACCACCCTGATACTACTATGTGCCCACATCCCTAGTATGTTGTTTAGCAAGTTATTTATTTTCAAATATTTCTTTCACTGTGTTATCATTTTTATTTAGAAAATGTGACGGTAAGTTCAGTGGTGTGCAGGGAGAGACCGGTTAGAAGGCAGTTATGTACTCAGTAGTGGAATTAGGAAGATCACAGTCCAAACGTACAAATAATTACAGCAATAGCAAATGGTATTTTCTGACTTTAAGATGCTGACGACTCATTTTGTCTTTAAAATGTTTCTTTTTGAGTATGTGCGTTTACAATAAAAATGAGATTGCAATTTAAATAGGTACAGGAAGTCTCACCCAGCAATATCTGAAAATTTTTGCAGAGTCTGAATGATGCATTTGTGTAAGAAACATTTCCAGTGAAAGGAAGCAGTCGTCTCTAATTTATTGTGATGGTTTAGAGTAGTTTAACAGAAAAGAAACATATAAAATTGCTCACAGGCACATTTCTTTTGAATGAATCAACCAAAAGTTGTTTGAATAAAAAATATAAGCTATTGGTTTTTTTCTCAAGGCTGAGAAGTGGTACTTTGCAGCAACTGAGTCAAAACGTGAAGTGCATTGTAGGTGTGAAAGTAGCCCGGCCACAGACAGACACGACACCAATGTCCAAAACACATGGGTTTATTTATAGAACTATTTACAGTTGGTTCCACGCTCTCACACACTGCTCCTCAGTCTCTATCTCTCTCTTCGGCCACCTCCACACCTGTCTCGCAAGCTCCGTCTTCCTCCTCCCGACTCCGTCTCCTCGAATGGAGTGAGGCAGCCCCTTTTATCATGCCCCAGATGTGCTCCAGGTGCTTGGTGATGGTCTTCCGGCACAACTTCCTGGTGTGGCGGAAGTGCTGTCCTCCAAGGCTCAGGAACCATCCAGGCAGCCCTTGATGGAAATCAGGGGGGCCGCCCTCTTGCTTCCAGGGCAGATATTACCCCTTTCCCGGTCCTTCCCTGATCCAGGCATCCCGGAGGGGCAAGGTCCCTAGCCGTCTGCCACAAGGTGTGTGCTTTATATTCCAAATCGCCACCACTGTTTGTTACACTGCAGACCTGTGCATAAAAGCTGAAGGAATTGTTTTCAGTGCTATTTAGGTTCAATTAACTGTGAAAAACTGAGCATGTCATGTTACAACTATGAGTCACACTTTGGTCCACTGGCCCTGTGTCTTCTGATGCGGTGCTTCTTAAACTAGAGAGGGTCACAGAAAGCTTTGGGGGGGATGGGGGGGTCACAGAGAATGTGGAACAAATAAAAACTTTGATAAGGCTAACTGAGGGACTAACAACGTTTGTTGAAACTAAACAGGCAACTATAAACACGCGCTATTAGCGGTTTGCTCATGCACTGCCATTCAGTAGTAAGGTGTGGGTAGAACTACACGATGACCCGAACGTTCATTTGTCAATGCATCTTCTTCATTTGACACCCATGAAAGCAAAGAAATGAGCCACCGGTTTCTCATTTCCTTTGGCAGCTGTACAGTGTATGAGCACATCTCTAGGTATACGGTAGTGTGGAGCAAAGTTAAAACTTTTATATACAGTATTCTGAACATTTAACATAATTAATGTTTAAAAAAAATCTTTTAATGGACAAATGCTTACATTTATAAATGAGATGCCACTGCTATAGATCAAAGTGTACCCGAGAAACAATTAAAATTGCACCAGCACATACAGAAAAGATGAATTACGATGAATTGTCTTTGCAGTGTAGATTTACTTTTAACTGTAATCATGATGAGCAGCAATTTGTAACAAATTTTTGGCAAATGAAATTATGAAGCCTGCAAAATTAAAAAGACATCTCCATACCAGACATGCAGCCGACTCAAGTAAGCCAATGGAGATTTTTGAAAAATGCGTAACTATGCAGGAAAATGCATTTTATGAAGTGTCATACCTAATTGTAAGAGCTAAAAAAACATGCATGTCCAGCGTATTGTTTTTCCAACTGTGGTTCAAATAACCAAAACTATTCCTAGAAAAATGTATGCAGATAATGTAAAACTCCTCTTTCAAATGATATGGTTGCCAAAAGAATTTTGAAAATTAGTAATGACCAGTTTGAGCAAATCTTTGGGAGAACTAAAATTGTAAATTTGCAATTCAGTCGGACAAGATGTCAGATATTACAGACTTGGCTCGACTGTGGTTGTTTGTCAGACTTGCGGTTTCATAACATAGTTACATACATGGACATACTGTGCAAGAGGAAAAGGAATTTTTCTAAATGTGGATAAATTTTTCATGTTTTGGGAATAAACTTCATCTCTTACTTTGGACAAGTACCTCCAATCCCAAGTTCTGCCTGTGCCACGCGCCAGTCCAGGTAAGACTGAGTAGATTAAAAGGCTTAACACGTGGACCAAACCTTGGTGCAGGGTAGGAGGGTATAGGCATTGAGACTTCTTTTGGAACAGATGGGACCTGTTCCACTGCAATGGGTTACATATGAAACAGAGGGGTACCCATGTGTTGTGGGCATATGAGTAGGTTAGTTGAAGATTGCTTAAATGGCTGAGCAGGGAGTTTAGGACATGCCCGGTTTAGAACTGTACAATAGTGTAACAATAGAAATGTATATTCTAACCCAACATTTAAATGTAAAAGTAAAATGAGTAACACATTAAAAATAGCTTGCCTTAATGCTAGAAATATCAAAATAAAACAAGTTAGTTGGAGTTGCATACAATGGAGCATAATGACATCTATACTAATAAAAGGCAAAGCCCTCACTGACTGACTCATCACTAATTCTCCAACTTCCCGTGTAGGTAGAAGGCTGAAATTTGGTAGGCTCATTCCTTACAGCTTACTTACAAAAGTTAGGCAGGTTTCATTTCGAAATTCTACGCGTAATGGTCATAACTGGAACCTGTTTTTTGTCCATATACTCTAATGAAGGAGGCGGAGTCACGTATCGCGTCATCACGCCTCCTACGTAATCACGTAAACTAAAAACAAGGAAGAGATTTACAGCACGAGTCAAACGCGGGAACGAAGGTAAATGACGTTAATTTTTGAGTGTCTTTTAATACTGTGTAAGCATACATATTAACACATGTGCAATTAAACGTGTGCATTTACGGGGTGATTTCTTAGGCTTAAAAGCTCGCCTTTTATTAAAGAGGTAAATGCAAACTGTTTTCATTCTGAAGGGCACAAACCACGTTAGATTTCATGCTCAAGAGTAAACTCAGCACACAGCTTGGTCATATTACAACCGGTTCATTTTCCTCAGTTTAAAAAGGTTTACTTTTCTTCTTAATAAAAGTTTTAAAGCAGTACTTCGCCGCTGCGAAGCACGGGTATTTTGATATATATCAAAATATATCGCGTCATCATGCCTCCCACGTAAGCACGTGAACTGACCCACTGCCGTTTGCAATGCCATATTCGCGAGATACAAGTTTAATGAGAAGACACGAGGTATAAATGACAGTTTGGATCACTTTGTAATAGAGTTAAAATTGCTGTAGCGAGAAACTTTTAACTGCCGGGTCATTAAATAAACCCGTGGACATCGCAACATCACACAAGACAGCGGCTCACATGAAGTGACTGAACGCAGCAGGAGTGATCACTTCGATGAATCAAACCTGTTCAAAAAACACATTACACAATTGATAAGGTACGAAAACAATATGAAACCGATTGTGGATTTGCGTACAGCCACTGAAACTTTGTGACGGCACGAGACTTCAGGTCACGTGTCTGCAAAAGAACGTCATTGAGGTAACTATTTTTACTGGCGGTGGCTCAGGGGAGAGAGTTTTTATTCCTCGCATCCCCGTTATACCCTCTGATTTCCCATTTCAATTCAAACGCCTCCAATTTCCACTAAGGCTCTGCTTCGCAATGACAATAAGTCTCAGGGACAGACCCTACAAAAGGTTGGCATTGATTTGAGGCAAGACTGATTTTCACATAGCAAACTGTACGTTGCATGCTCAAGAGTAAGCTCAGCACACAGCTTGGTCATATTACAACCAGAGGGCCGAACTGACACCGTGATATACAAAGAGATCCTTAACAAATAATTATTGATTCATTTTCCCTCAGTTTAAAAAGGTTTACTTTTCTTCTTAATAAAAATTTTAAAGCAGTACTTCGCCGCTGCGAAGCGCGGGTATTTTGATATATATCAAAATATATCGCGTCATCACGCCTCCCACGTAAGCACGTGAACTGACCCGCTGCCGTTTGCAATGCCATATTCGCGAGATACAAGTTTAATGAAAAGACACTTTTAACTACTGGGTCTTAACTAACATTTAATAAACCCGTGGACATCGCAACATCACACAAGAGAGCGGATCACGTGAAGTGACTGAATGCAGCAGGAGTGATCACTTCGATGAATCAAACCTGTTCAAAAAACAAATAACACAATTGATAAGGTACGAACAGAATATGAAACCGATTGTGGATTTGCGTACAGCCACTGAAACTTTGTGATGGCACAAGACTTCAGGTCACGTGTCTGCAAAACAACCTCATTGAGGCAACTATTTTTACTGGCGGTGGCTCAGGGGAGAGAGTTTTTATTCCTCGCATCCCCGTTATACCCTCTGATCTCCCATTTCAATTCAAACGCCTACAATTTCCACTAAGGCTCTGCTTCGCACTGACAATTAATAAGTCTCAGGGACAGACCCTACAAAAGGTTGGCATTGATTTGAGGCAGGACTGCTTTTCACATGGCCAACTGTACGTTGCATGCTCAACAGTAAGCTACCACACAGCTTGGTCATATTACAAGCAGAGGGGCGAACTGACAACGTGCTATACAAAGAGATCCTTAACAAATAATTATTGATACATTTTCCCTCGGTTTAAAAAGGTTTACTTTTCTTCTTAATAAAAATTTTAAAGCAGAACTTCGCCGCTGCAAAGCGCGGGTATTTTGATATATATATGTAGATATGTGTATATATATATATATATATATATATATATATATATATATATATATATATATATATATATATATATATGTAGATATATATATATATATATATATATATATATATAAATATAAATATATATATATATATATAAATATATAAATATGTAGATATATATATATATAAATATGTAGATAGATATATATATATATATATATATATATATATATATATGTGTAGATATATATATTATATATATATATAAATATATATATATATAAATATGTAGATATATCTATACTAATAAAAGGCAAAGCCCTCACTGACTGACTGACTGACTGACTGACTGACTCATCGCTAATTCTCCAACTTCCCGTGTAGGTAGAAGTCTGAAATTTGGCAGGCTCATTCCTTACAGCTTACTTACAAAAGTTAGGCAGGTTTTATTTCGAAATTCTACGCGTAATGGTCATAACTGGAACCTGTTTGACTGACTCACTCATCACTAATTCTCCAACTTCCCGTGTAGGTAGAAGGCTGAAATTTGGCAGGCTCATTCCTTACAGATTACTTACAAAAGTTAGGCAGGTTTCATTTTGAAATTCTACGTGTAATGGTCATAACTGGAACCTGTTTTTTGTCCATATACTCTAATGGAGGAGGCGGGAACGAAGGTAAATGACGTTAATTGTTGACTGTCTTTTAATACTGTGTACTTATTGAGTGTCTTTTAATACTGTGTAAGCATACATATTAACACATGTGCAATTAAACGTGTGCATTTACGGGGTCATTTCTCAGGCTTAAAAGCTCGCCTTTTATTAAAAAGGTAAATGCAAACTCTTTTCATTCTGAAGGGCACAAACCACATTAGATTTCAGCCGTTAAACGCGCAAAAATGTCAGTACACCAGATAAATAAGCGCAACATATTATCAGTTGTATTGTATGCTTACAATATATATACAAATGTGTTAATCGTTAACTAATATTATGGGATGGTGTTTTTCGACTTGCGCCTTGATTTAAACGATTGCATGTCTTGGTGGGTTTGCGTAGCTTATTGTCAATATCTTTACACCTCTTTTTGAGACTTAATTTAAAAAGGTTTTCTTTTCTTCTTAATTAAAATTTAAAAGCAATACTTCACCGCTGCGAAGCCCCTCTAGCGCTGACATCCGACGTTCGATTACCGTAAGCGAGTGCAATGAGTGTGTACGCCTGATGAGCCAAGAATAAGGGGGAAACAGGTGTCGCGTACTCTTTGCATTATTTGACAGTAAACTATTTTCATCCATTCTATGATCTGCTTCTCACAACTGAAGGCACCGTGGCTGATGTTACCTGACTTGCTGGCCAACCATAAGCGTTACCTGGTAGGTAACCACCCACTCACTTCACTCCAATACGGGAATCGAACCTCGGACGTCAGCGCTAGAGGCGAAGCCCCTAAAATTGCGCCACGGCGTGTGGTTCGTTTATTTATTATAAGTTCATAGACCTACAAAAGGTTGCAATTGATTTGAGGCAAGATTGCTTTTCTCATGTACAACTATACGTTGCATTCTTAACAGTAAGCTTGCACGGCTTGGTCATATTACAACCTGAGTGCTGAACTGACAACGTCGTATACAAACAGAACTATAACAATCATAATAAATAAACAAACAAAAAAAAAAAGCGAAGAACCCTTGGATTTAATAAAAAGGCTCTTTCCTTGGCGAAGCAAGGAAAAAGGAAGACCTTATATGCCGTTCGTTTATAAAACAGCGGAAAAGCTGTGTTAAGGCTGCTTCACAAAAAAACAGATCCTTAACAAATTGCTATTGGGATATTTTCCCTCAATTTAAAAAGCTTTTCTTCTTCATAAAAATTTAAAAGCAGTACTTTGCGGGGATTTAGGTATATATATTGTTGTTTTGGCAATTTTCGATAATAATATAACCCTAACATATAACCCTATAATATTAACACTAATAGCAGCTTTCTACTCAAAACGGCAAACTTGAGAAGCTGCCAGCATCAAACCCAGAAGCTCTTGATTGGGCAGTTCTTAGGATTGCACTACGCAAGCAGTCGCATCAACTGCTTACCGCAACCTGCTTTCTTTTTTCTTCTTGAATAAAAGCGCACTTGTTCTGTTATACTTGTACTTGTGAAAGTGTTTATTTGATATTTGGACTTCAGGCTTCACACCAGTCATTCTCAGTCACACACACCACTCACATCCACATCCACAGTTATCCCAGTCTCGTTCGTGCACAAGTTTTATATACAATCATCACATTCAAATGTTAACAGTTCCCACACACAACTGCTGACTCCCAATCAAGAGCTTCTGGGTTCGATGCTAGCAGCTTCTCGAGTTTACCGCTTTGAGTAGAGAGCTGCTGTTATTGTTAATATTATACAATAAAAACATACATTTGATTTACGTCTGTAACAACCATTGTAAATTTATAGTGCTTGTCAAAGTTAGCGTTCACGCTCGCCCCGATCTGACACTGCTCTTTTCAAATAAAGACGCGCTATAACAGAGGTGAACTCAGATCAGAGAAAACAGAAGCCCTCCCCGCAAGAAATGTCGACTCACAGTGTATGAATGGCGTATGGAAGAAGTGTGTTAAGCGTTATGTAAATACTTTTGCTGGATTTAACAGTGAACAAGAACTTGATGAGATTCGTGAAGAAATAGTGAAACTGTCAAAAGACCTTTCATTGGAATGTGAAATGGAAGATGTCGAGGAGTTGCTAGACCGGGAATCAGGTGAACTTATGAATGAAGAGCTGATAGAATTGGAAGAAGAAAGAGTGGCGGAAGAAGAAACAAGAGAATTGGAGTAAGACGAAGAGGAGGAGGTGCCACAAACAATGTTCACCACAAAGGGATTGTCAGAAGATTTATCTCTACTGAATAAACTCCTCGCTCATTTTGAAAAAATGGACCCAAATATTGAACGATTTGCGAGGATTGAACGGATGGCACGCAACACATTTCGTCCTTATTGCGAAATTTATGAAGAGAAAAAAAAACAAACAATTCAGACAAAGCTCACTATGTTTATGAAAAGAGCAACTCCTCCCATCACCCCGTCCGCAGCCTCGCCTGATCTGATGAAGGCGATATCGACAACCCGCAGCCAAGCACCAGTGGTGCCAGGAATTAAATGTACAGTACAGTATTTCTTGTTTTGTACGTTTTCCACATATTAAACAAATTGTACTGTAGTATGCTGTGTTTGTCTTAGAAAGTAAGAAAAT
>NC_041409.2:5749575-5819575 GCF_900747795.2 Erpetoichthys calabaricus | reverse complement strand
ATGGGTGACAGCAGGGCCTCCAGCTGTATAGCGCCCAGACTCTGGAATGACCTACCGAAATTCAGGTCAGCCGACTCCATGAATTCTTTTAAAAAACAACTCAAACCTCATCTGTTCAGGAAGGCTTTTAGCTCTACTTGACTTTATTACCCTTCTCTCAGTTTACCTCAATGTCAAGATGCTCAGGTGTGTGTGCGAGACCATCAATTATGTTGTCTGTTAGGCTTTTCTCTGAATTTACTATCTTTATTTATCTGGTTTAGTACAATACTATATACTGTATACCCTGCCGTTCTTTCTTAAATTCTGTGAAGTGCCTTGAGCATGAGAAAGGCGCTATATAAATAAAATGTATTATTATTATTATTATTTGTGTTCAATTGGTTGCTTGGTTGGGCTGTTGGAAAAAGATGATGTGTGTTGTCTCTATGTTTTATTTCATGAGCTTCTCCAAATCAAAATCCATGCAATTAATACACTTATGACAATTAAGGTTTTGCTTCACTTTAATGCCTCAGAATGGTGAGCAGTTGGTTTACCTGGCATGCCCTGTGTAGATGAACACTCTTTCTAGTAAGACTGAATTCATAAAAATGTGTATTTTTTACTTGTATTTATAACTTTTTTTGAATGTAGGTCAGGAAACAACTGCTAACCAATTGGCTTTCACAGTTCTGGAGCTTACAAGGCAACCGGAGATATTAGAAAAGTAAGTGAAGTTCTGTGCTACTTAACTAAATTGTGAATATTTATGCACTGAGACTCAGGGTCCTAGTAGGCCTCTATATGATGCGTGGATGGATGGGTTCTGCATTAGCTGTATATGAATGTGAAAGTGGAAGTGCACATCATTATTAAGAAATTGTTTCACTATAAGAGCAAATAGTAAAATTGAATTTGATACCCCTATCTTTGTCCGTGAAGTCCTTTTATAAAAGAGAAGACTAGAATCAATGTGTAAATTTAGGTGTTGTGAGTGCACCTGGAGTCCACCCCCAGTCTTTCCTTTTTCCTGGTATATTTTTTTGCATCCCTCTGTTAGCAAATGTTGCTGTACAAAGTTAAATATGTTTCAGTGATATAATATGTGATACTAATAATATTCAATTATGTGATGCTAAGGCCACAGAAAATAGAAGAGGGAGCCTGACTCTAGGTCTTATTACAGTGTCACGGTCAAGTGTCTGTTTGAGCTCCTCTGTGTGTTTGGTGATTTTTTATTTTTGGATTTGCTTATATCTTGTTCCTTTTGAGATACCTTCCTACTTCCTTTATCGCCAGTGCTATTTTTACACTGTTTTAAAGTTGGCTTGCCCAGATTTGGATACCTACCAAGGTGTGCACAGCCACCTGCACTTTACAGGGGTGGCAAAGCAGTCATTTGGCTCAGCTTTTCATGTTAGTGAGCTGGCACTGAAGGGCTGCATTGTGCACCTCCATTGGCACATATGGTTGGCTTGTACTGTAGCTGACAAACTGCTAGAGCCTACTATAAAACAACCAAGAACTGCTCACTTTTCATGGGCAGACACTCTTGTTGCTCACAGTACTATAATGACATAGTGTACATAAAAACATGAATAATAACCACACTTGTCAAAAACTGAACTTGTGCCTTGTGGGTGGGCAGTAAACATAGCACATCATATAATGCTGCCATGTCACAGTGTCTGAACCCGAGTTCTTTTAAAGGCTGGGGTGTCATCTGTATAGAACTTGTAGGTAATAGCCATGTTCTACCAAGAACTTCCGGTTGATTCTTCAGTTCACAGACCCTAGTGAGAGCAGTTGTGTGCCAGAAATTGACTATGGCTGCAATAGAATGGTGGGTAATGCTTGTTTGGCTTCCGCTTTGGAATCATCGAGGCCAGCATTGGCTTTGACTTTCTGCAAGGCTTAATTTTAAAAAGCAGGCAAAAAAAGGTTGGATAAAACTCATTTGACAAGTACAGCAAATCCAATTAAGATTTTTCTTGCTTTCAGACTCAGAGCTGAAGTTGATGAAGTCATTGGTTCTAAGAGGGATGTTGATTATGAAGATCTTAACAAATTAACTTACACATCTCAAGTAAGATCTATTAATACAATGATACATTGTCTCTAATGTTATGACCTTTCAGACCGATTACAAATCAGTAACCCTGGGTGCCAGGTTTGATTGTGGATTGGCCTGGCTTCTGTGTAGCGCTGATATGTTTTCTCATGCTTATCATGGTGTCTTCAGCAGGCTAATTTTCTTACATTGTCTACAGTCAGATTAAATGGCGTAAATAAATTTCACCATTAAGATTTTCTACCTTAATCCTGTGGGTTAGACTATGACTTCTGGTGACAATGACCAGGAAAGCCAAAGTCAGCTAGACAGATAAATGCTTCTCTTGAACTGACAACTGCATATTGCAGCTAGAATACCTGCATGGCATCTGATTTACACAGCACTTTCTAATAACAAAAGGATATTTAAAAAACTATTCTAATTGGGTTAATCCTGACCAGCACACCAAATTGTACAGATTGATGGAAATAGAAAAGAATAAAAGTTTTCAGTTTTAGCTTTTGTGTTCATTTGCTAAACACAAGCGTCATTTAACTAAACGTAACAGAAATGTGTTAAAATAATAATAAAATAGTTGTGGGCTTAAATGACAGTTCAACTGTTCAACTTCACTCCAGCAGAGCAATACCCAGAATGAGATAAGATGGAATAAGATAAGATGAGATAAGATAAGATAAGATATAAAATGATAAGACAAGATATCTCACAGAATGAGATAAGATAAGTTTCAAATCCAGGAAGTTTGGAGTTAAGAAAGTAAAATAAATTCTTTCTAACTTGCTCATAATTTATTTGGCTCTTTTAATGCGTGTAGTGTACACAGATGTGTGATAACCCACGATTTTGAATTTATTTTACTTTTAAGAGTTGCTTGTACGGTAATACACCAGCCTGAGGTTAGTTCAGAAGGCTCATGCTGCTCTGAACACGAAATCAGTTCTTTTGAATTATTTCAGGTTTTAAAGGAATCACTTAGATTGTACCCTCCAGCCCCAGGGACATCCCGATGGATTCATGAAGATTATGTTATCGAGGGAATAAAAATTCCAGGAAAAGTGCCTGTAATGGTAAGTGTAACAGAAAGGAGCGCAGTCCATGTCTCATGTTATATTATAACAGTCAGTGCTTCAACAGTCTAAGGAAAGTTTGCAAAAAAATAATGTTATACAGTAGTTTTGTGACTTTAAATTCTTATAAGTGTACATTCACACAGTTAAACACCTACATCATGGGAAGGATGGAGAAGTTTTTCAAAGATCCACTGAAGTTTGACCCTGAACGATTTCATCCTGATGCACCAAAGTAAGTTTTACCTGCAGTTTTATGTAACAATATGAAATCAGGGCTATAGTCTGAAAATTAATAGGTTCAGTTATTTGGACATAATTAAAATGTAATATTGTTTCTGCATCATACGTATCACAATTAGACAAAGACATCCTGCCAAGTCAGGGAATTACTCTGTTATTTGCATGCACGTGTTTTTGTACACATCATCTAGCAGAATGAGTAAGCTCCTTGAGCCATACGTACTTGACTGAGTAGGTATGGATGGATGAGAGGTTAGAAGGAATGTTCAGGATTGAAATGAAGAGTGGGTTCTCTTTTAAATTTTAAAATCTTACAAAATGTATATTTTTTGGACCCTTTTAAATTCTAGAATCTTAAAAATACCACAGTTTTTAAAAATGTAAAGAACCATTTAAAATTGTCTGGAAAATGTTAACATTGTTAACAGTTAACATTATTTTAAAACTCACTTTAGATCTCACATTATTTAAAGGTAGCTTATTAACATTGCTTATCTCTTTATTATAAAAAAAATCTTGGGAGGGAGACTAGGGAGACGAGACGTGATCTTCTCGAAAGACAATTTGAAGTCTCGCAAGAGACACTTTAACGACATGCGAGACAAGGCAGTGAAACAACATTTTAAACAAGTTCACGGACATCTAACCTAGCAGTTGTTGGAATGCATTTGGCAGACACGCTTCACGTGCTCCCAGCTATTAAAACAACGACAAGCAGAACACGCAGCTTGACAGCAGATGATCTGACCGCTTCTCCTTAGCGTGCATTTAGCTCCCCCTTCACAATGCGAGCAGCAGAGACGCAAAGTAGCAAAAGGACAGCTGCTGTACAGGCTTTTAAATGATCGACGCCCAGCTCGCCAGCAGCAGCAAGCCAGCAGATGATCCGACCACTTCTCCTTAGTGTGCGTTAATGCATACACAGAATGCATTTTGTTAAAAGAGTTTAAACTGGAACACAAACAGCTGCACTATGTACCCATGCTTGTGATGTGACTTTTTTTAATATAGAAAGATACTAAATGAAATGACCCTAGTCTTAGGCACACTATCAGCATGCTTTATTTCTTTTTTTGTTGCAAGTAGTCCCCATCATCCTCAGGGTATTTGAATGAATCCCAGGCCATGTGGTCTACACTAGGCAGTTAGCAATCTGTGAGGACGGACTCATTTATATAAACATTAAGATATTAGATATTATCTTAGGAACTAGATGTACAGCATATCATATTCCCCATTAAAGTCTTTTCTTTGCACACTGAGCTTTACTTTATTAACCTTTATTTTACAAAATGTTAACAAAGGGGTAAAGGACATTGGGCCACCCACAGACACTGAACTTTATTTTTTGTAAATCAATTTAAATCTGTAAACTAGTCTATTACAGTGAATCTAACATTTAATATCACCCAGGTCTGTGTCACATAGAACTGCAGGGTTACATGGAAATCGTTTTTTTTTTCCTTTCATTTTTTTCCTTTAAAGATTTAGTGTTTCGTTGTTGTAGTGGCACACTGATTACCATTACTGATTCAAGAGAACAGAGCCCTAGGTTCAAATGCCTGTTCAGTGCCTCCTCATGTGTGTGTCTGTTTTGCTGAAATATTCCCCTTTCCCACCTACATCTCCCAGCAAGGCAGACTAGATTGTTTTGGAACTTTAAACTGACCCCATATAAGTGCATGTGAGTGTGCCCCCTACTGGATTAGTGCCCCACCCGGGAAGACCCCCATGATCATGCATGTGATGCTGCTGACACAGGTAACTAACTACCTTAAACTGAAATAAGCAGATTCATGAAATGGATCAAATGATGGATGTTGTGATCTGCCTAATAAGAGATCTACTGTAAGTGCTGGATGTTCATTTTAAATAATCTCTCTTACTCTCTGTTGTTTTTATTTGTAATTGCAGGCCATATTTTTCTTATTTCCCTTTTTCACTGGGTCATCGCTCATGCATTGGACAAGTATTCTCACAGGTGAGACAAAAGAAAAAGACTTGGGCTGCTCAGGAGTGATAGCCATGATTGAATGATTGAATTGGACAAAACATTTACTTCAAATTCCCCAAAGACATGTACTAAATCATTAGTGGGAGGTATAATTATACTTTTTATGAATAATAACATTGACTTGGGGTATTATTAGGAGTCACTTCCTTTGAAAGGTCACATCTGTTATTGTTGTATTAAATCTAAAAAAAAACAGATCTCTGTACTTCTCAAATTTTAGATCTGAAGTATGTAGCCTCAAGTATTCAAAGATCGTTGTCATATTCCAGTTCACCCGATTTAATGTACAATACAATATGTAGGTATTTGTTCAATATTACATTTAATGTTACTCCATTCAAACCTAGCAGGAGTTTGAATTTAACAATAAAACAGGCTAGGCTCTGTCTGACTGCGACGGACACTTAAGGACCCTGAAATGTGTGTTACCTTGTACAGGCTCACAAACACTTGCTTGACTAACCCAGACCACCCTGGGACTGTAAAACTCATTCAGCAGAAGTGAGAACCTCTATGGCACGGGTGTCGAACTCCAGTCCTGGAGGGCCATAGTGGCTGCAGGTTTTCATTCTAACCATCTTCTTAATTAGTCACCAGTTTTGGCTGCCAATTAACTTCTTTTGCCTTAATTTTAATTAACTTGACACAGGCCCTTAGTTGTCTCTTTTTCCTTAACTAGCAGCCAAACAATAATGAGATACAAAATGAGCCACCACATGCCCATCACACAATATCTGAAAGTAAAGAAAGGTGAAGGTCTCAGTAAGGTTGATCTCTCAGGTCACCAAACATTTTGAAATTGGTGTTCTTAGAAAAAACAGAAAATCAACAGTTATGGAAATGTCTGCTGTGGCAGAATGAGAGCAGCAACAAGCCATGGAATTAAATAACGAGATTAATTAGCAGCAAGAATCGGCTTCTCATTAAGAGATTAGTCAGAGTGAAATTGGTTGGAGTTTGAAGCCCCAATTTAGCTGGTCATCTGTTGGCTTGTTTCACGTTTCATTTCTGTTTGGCTTTCATTTAATGAAGAAAGGAATCAATTGAGAACACTGAATCCTTAAAAACAGGGCTATTAAAATGAAGGAATTAAAACTTAATTAGCAGTGAAATCTGGTCACTGATTAGGAAAAGGGTTAGAATGAAAATCTGCAGCCACAGCGGCCCTCCAGGCCTGGAGTTCGACACCCGTGGCCTATGGTGATGCAATATGTTACAAATGTTAATAGAGCAAGGCATAGTCAATTGTTTATTGCAATTCTACATCTACTACTCTCGCTCTTTAATGTTTAATACTTATCTGGATAGAGATGGGTCAATGACAAAATGGATTCTATAAAACCCTGCTTAATTCACTATATTTGTCTGCTCCTCCAAATTTTACAGTGTCTGCATCATAAGACCCATCTTCCAGAATCATTTTTAAAGATGAATGGAAATTTTAGGTCATGGTGTAAAATTTCATCAAAGAATGTTGTACATAAAATATAAAAAACAGGCACACTTCTCATTTTACAGCCACTGATAAACATGGCAGTTCTTTGCAGGATTTATGCAAATCTCGTACATGAAAGCATTTGTAAAGATATAGTTTAGATATGCATTATAAGCAGCTAATATAAGCTTTTAATGATAAAAAATTTGACTCATAAAAAATCACCTTATTTTTCATTTTTGTACATCACGCTAGAAGGGTTTTAATATTTATGTAACATTCATTATATCTCAGGTTATTAAATATCACCAATTGTTTTTTTAACACTTTTTTTTCTAAAACAATATATATGAATGTATAAAGCATGCAATAGAATATACTTCTTACATGTTTTATAAATACTTATTTTATATACTGTACTGGTGAAGTGTTTTATTATCGTTCAGAATTTGTCCAACTGCACCTAAATCATCTCGTTTTGAATTAGAAGGCAGAAGTCTCATGATCTCTACAGTATATTCTATGCAGCCATAAACTTTTATCAGTATGTAGGCCAGACAGTGCTATTCTTAAAGAGGTGGCAGTATAACAACAATACAGACCCACACAAAGCTTTACAGTCTGTCATTGGAGAAGAAACATGAAAGCAAGAAGCAGCATGAATCATTAATGCACAAAACTTGGCACCGTCGTATTTACTGTCAATTACAATGTTGTATATACGGGAATAACTGAACTTTTACTGCTGCACCATAGGAAATATCTTGACCATTGGCGTCACTGTGTGGTATGGTAACAAAATGACACAGGACAAAAAGGCCAATCTGAAGAACTCACTTAGCGTTATTTGATTATAATTAAGTTCCCATGTCTACTATTACTACTAGTACAATGTAGTAGTCAGTCAGGTAAGATGCATTTAATTATTCACAGCACAAACTGCTTGAGAATGTAAACTGTTTCTGACCTTGGTAGTGCAGGGAAGTCTCAGGGTTGGATGCATCCTTACTTAAAGGACAGGATTTCTTTCAGCAGTGTTTGAAGTTGTTCGATAAAATTAATAAGTCAGTTGAGCAGATACCATAATCACTTATGATGCACACAAAGTAACATATGTTTTTTCTGTACCAACTGCTATACTGTATATAAATAAGTCATACTTTATAGCTTGAGATAGTATGCATGTCATAAAACATAAGCCTTTTTAACTTGACAGAAATTTTTATAAATGACCTAAGAAAATGTTAACATTCTTACTACTTCCAATAATTTAATATTGGTAGTGGCATCTATATATATAAAATCCCTTTGTGCGTCCAGGTGTCCGTGTGTGGGTGTCTTCTGGTGAAGTGCGCATGCGCGGGGTACGGTGCGATGCGCGATATTACTGTCAGAGAAAGTTAGAGGCATTTTACGGAAATACAAACCAGCAGTAATTAAAGGTACACAATACAGTGACACATATTACAGCCACATACAAGCCAGTATTACTGTCAGAGGAGATTAAAGGCATATTACCGACGCACACGCCTGTATTACCGCCAGAGAAAATTAAAGGTATATTACGGACGTACAAGCCAGCGGACGTACAAGCCAGCGGACGTACAAGACGGTATGCTTCAATATGGGCGCGCACAGGCATCCTTCAATAAGAGCGCGCACAGAAAGGCGAGCCTCAAAAGAGCGACCTCAATTGGGCGCAGCGAATAAAGGCGTGTGTAAATAAAGATCTGCACCTTTGTTGCTGCTCACATATTCCAGAGCCATTTGAACTAAATTATCTACAAACGCCTTTATTCGTCGCGCTCAATTGAGGTCGCCCTTTTGAGGCTCGCCTTTTTGTGCGCGCCCTTATTGAATAGAGCCGTACAAGACAGTATTACTGTCACAGAAAATTAAAGACACACAATACACGGCGGCAGCCCACGAAGAACGGTCAGCTCAGCAAGTAAACATCAACAAAAGAAAGGCTGAAAGAAAGAAAAATACGACCAACAAAAAGAATGAGGTCAAAGTCCCTTGCCATTTAATATAGACTGTTCCTACTAATGTTTATGCACTACTGTTCTAGTGCCCGTTATTGTAACAGGCTAAATGACTAGTCTTATATATAATTCGCCAGCCTACTCACTCACTCACTCACGTCCGTCCGAAGCCGAATGCGCAGTCGCCTTCTGCGCAGCTGCCCGAAAAACCTTACGAGACCGACATCGCGGCAGACGGCGAATTTACGGCCACGAAAATTCAAAGAGAAAGGCGACTTCGACCGACATCCAACCCCAACATCGTGGCAGGCGGTGGATTTACGGCCGCAAAAATTCAAAGAGAAAGGCGACTTCAATTAAAGCTCTAGTGTCCTGAAAGGCGATTTCGACTACAGCTCGAGGCCTAATTATGCATTCATTCAATACACCTATATCAGGTTTGTGGTGCTTATACTTATTACTATTCCACTCGTACTCGTTTCATCTTACGTTGTCGAAATGGGCTCTTTGTCTGGTTATTAATAAAAGATGTTTTAGACTATTACTAACTGTTTATCATGGATGCCTAAAGTAATACCAAGACATCTTTGGAATACGACACTAGGCTGATTGTTGTTGCTGTAATGCAGTGCGCTTACTGCTGTCAGTTCCTGTTGTTAATATTGCATGTAATAGTTGTCAGGGTTTCCATTCTAAAAATTAACAATTGTTAATTTTCTAAAAGAGCAGCAGAAACATTTGTCAAATAAATACAGGGTGCTCTTTAAAGACACTGTTTCGAATCATTCCTTTGCTCAGCCCGAGAAACTTCTACACAAAACATACTGTGCACAAAGATTGGTTTTGCATATTTTGACCAGGATATAGTCTGGGATAAAAGATAAAGGCAAGCAGTGCTTCAGCTGCCAAGTGTGTCAGGAACCAGGCCTCATCTCTTTGAACGAGAGCCTCCGGATCAAACAGACTGACCCCTTTGATTTGAGACAGAGAGGGAAAAAAGCAACAAGCAACAGATAGAAATAATTCAGAAGGAAAATTAATTTAGGCTTTATCATGTTTAGCAATAAGGCGTTTACTATGTTCCTTTGCTTCTTGTATTGTTTTCTAACCCTGAAAACTCCTTTTTTCAACTAACAGATGGAGGCAAAAACAGTATTGGCAAAGCTGCTTCAGAGGTATGAATTTAAACTGGTTCCTGGTCAAACGTATGAAATGATGGACTTGGGCACCCTAAAGACAAAGGATGGAGTAGTCTGCACAGTCTGGCCAAGAGGTGGAAAGCAAATGAAAAAGGACTTAAGTGCTGGAAAGTGAAATAACAGCCAACCATGTGCAGTGACCCAATTCTGTAGTAATCTGACTTAATTAATGTGATTTAGTTAACTATTATGCTTGTATTGTCTGACTTAATTAATGTGATTCATATTTTTCTGTTTCCTGAAATGGAGGTGTTTGAGATGTTAACGTTAGTTTTTTTATTAAACCTAACACCTTCATGTGATGCATGGTTTTCCTGCAGCCTGTCCTTGAACTTGGGTCATCGATAAGTCATACACTGAGATGGAGTAGGGCGAATGATGACACAAATCAACAAGAGAGAGTGTAAAGTGTATTGTATCCAACAAAGTGCAGTGCAGATTCTTTTTTCAATAAATAAACATTTCAGTAAAACTACGAGTGCTCTGTGGAAGTTAAAATCAGACATCAATAAATAGATTCCACACCAGTTAAAATCTGAAAGTTAATCGTGTGTTCCTCTTTCACTCTGACTCTCAGTGCCTCTCTTCATTTCTTAGCCCCAGTCACTCATCTGGTATACTAAGCCAGGAACTGGGACATTTCAACATTGTTCATATCATTATTCCTTGAATATTTGGTTACGTGAATGGTAATATATGAGATATGACTGCATTACACTTGATGTATGCTCACTTGTGGTGAAGGTATAACAAGATGAGGTACATGAACATGACATCCATAGCTAAAGGCTACCTAACACATCTCTTGCTTTTAAAGTTTTAACAGTTACCCCACCAGACTTTATACCCAAACTTGTAAATATGCAGGGATGTTAAGAATATGTTACCCCCTTTGTATCTGAAATAGCAAGTGTTGTCCCCTATGTATTCCAAAAGGAATTTGTTAAAAATGTGTAAAGGGATCACATCAAAAAGTTTAAAAAATAATGTTGCCATCTGTTCTTAATTTCTGTATTACCTGTATGTGACATTCCAACTTATCTTTCGAACAATAAAAAATGTTATTTTGTCATTTTTACCTTGGATTTTATTTGTTTTTTTTTTTTTTTGTTTTTTTTTTTATACTTTTGGGCCCAACGTTAATTTTTTAAAAGATGGCATTTTTAATGTCTGCAGCATTAAAGTATTTCATTTTTGCTGTAAGTTAATTTGGCCTAGTGTAAGTCAGCGTAGTAATTGTTAAACTCAGCTTTTGTGCGGCAGTAATAACAACAACAACAACAACATTTATTTATATAGCACATTTTCATACAAAAAGTAGCTCAAAGTGCTTTACATAATGAAGAGAAGAAAAATAAAAGACAAAATAAGAAATTAAAATAAGACAACATTAGTTAACATAGAAAGGAGTAAGGTCCGATGGCCAGGGTGGACAGAAAAAACAAAAAAAAAACTCCAGAAGGCTGGAGAAAAAAATAAAATCTGTAGGGGTTCCAGCCACGAGACCGCCCAGTCCCCTTTGGGCTTTCTACCTAACATAAATGAAATAGTCCTCTTTGTAGTTCGGGTTTTTTCACGGAGTCACTTGATGCTGATGGTCATACAGACTTCTGGCTTTTAATCCATCCATCATTGTTGGAACATCATGGTGCTTTGGGTAGATGGTGGTGGCGCACGCCACCACCAACAGGACACCGGTAAAGGAAACAGAAGAGAGATTAGGGGATAGTACAGATTTTGAATGAATAGTTATTATAATGAATTGGATATACAGAGTATCAGGATTAAATTACAGTGAAGTTATGAGAATGCCATGTTAAAATAATGTGTTTTCAGTAGTTTTTTAAAGTGCTCCACTGTATTAGCCTGGCGAATTCCTACTGGCAGGCTATTCCAGATTTTTAGGTGCATAACAGCAGAAGGCCGCCTCACCACTTCTTTAAGTTTTGCTCTTGGAATTCTAAGGAGACACTCAGTTGAGGATCTGAGGTTACGATTTGGAATATAAGGTGTCAAGACATTCCGATATATAAGCCGGGGGCGAGATTATTTAAAGCTTTATAAACCATAAGCAGAATTTTAAAGTCAATTCTGAATGACACAGGTAACCAGTGTAGGGACATCAAAACTGGAGAAATGTGTTCGGATTTTCTTTTCCGGGTAAGGATTCTAGCAGCTGCATTCTGCACTCGTTGCAAACGATTGATGTCTTTTTTGGGTAGTCCTGAGAGGAGTGCGTTACAGTAATCTAGCCGACTGAAGACAAACGCATGAACTAATTTCTCTGCATCTTTCGATGATATATGAGGTCTAACTTTTGCTATGTTTCTTAGGTGAAAAAATGCTGTCCTAGTGATCTGATTAATATGCGATTTAAAATTCAGATTACAATCAACAGTTACCCCTAAGCTTTTTACCTCCGATTTGACTTTTAATCCTAATGCATCCAGTTTTATTTCTAATAGCCTCATTGTATCCATTATTGCCAATCACTAAGATTTCGTTTTTTTCTTTATTTAATTTGAGAAAGTTACTATTCATCCATTCTGAGATACAAGTTAGACATTGTGTTAGCGAATCAAGAGATTCGGGGTCATCAGGTGCTATTGATAAATACAGCTGTGTGTCATCAGCATAGCTGTGGTAGCTCACGTTGTGCCCTGAGATAATCTGACCTAATGGAAGCATGTAGATTGAGAAGAGCAGTGGACCCAGGATAGAGCCTTGTGGAACACCATATAGAATATCATGTGTCTTTGAGTTATAATTACCACAACTAACAAAGAATTTTCTCCCTGCCAGGTAGGATTCAAACCAATTTAAGACACTGCCAGAGAGGCCCACCCATTGACTAAGGCGATTCTTAAGAATATTATGATCAATGGTGTCAAATGCGGCACTCAGATCTAAGAGGATGAGAACAGATAAATGGCCTCTGTCTGCATTTACCCGCAAGTCATTTACTACTTTAACGAGTGCAGTTTCTGTGCTGTGATTTGTTCTAAAACCGGACTGAAATTTATCAAGAATAGCATGTTTATTGAGGTGCTCATTTAACTGTATAATGACTGCCTTCTCTAGAATTTTACTTAAGAAAGGCAGGTTAGAGATGGGTCTATAATTTTCAAGAGCAGAGGGATCGAGATTATTTTTCTTAAGTAGGGGTTTAACTACCGCAGTCTTAAGACAATCTGGGAAGACCCCCGTATCTAATGATAATAATATACAAATGAGAATGAATAATGCATGCTTAAGATGTACGGGTTAAAGGGGCTAATATGCTTTGTATGGCAATACTTTAAGTATTTTGAATAAATACATTATTAGAAAAATTATCATCTTTTATTTACTATGTTTTTCTTTCCATTTGTGAACAGTAGGCTTGTATATGTTACATTTGTCATTTGTTTCACTACTAAAACTGGTTTCAAGAAAGTTTTCAATTTGCTTTTAGTTTCAATCAGCTTATTTTGTCTATTTTATATAATAAAGTTCATATGTTATGTACAGTTTTATGAGACTGTTTTTTACCTTGCTTTAGGTTTGTTTTAATCACTCCAGTGTTTTTGTTTCCATTAACAGTCTCCAGTAAAAAATGGCAGCACCAACAGCATCTAAATATGTTGGTCTATGGATATGCTATACAGTATATATAGTCCTAGCCAGTTTGTTACTTTGATTCCTAAATGTTTTTTAAAAGATGATATATTACATTTTTTGGTTTGCTACCAAATACAATAATGTCTTGATTGACACTGTTTTGCTACAATATGGCAGCCAGCCCAATGATTTAATTTAGCACATTCATCACACTTTCCACTTAGCTTACTATTTTTAAGTATATGGTGTTTGCAACAGATGATCAGCGGGTCCCTTGATATTTCTTTGACCCTGAAGAAAAGTTCTTGGATATTAAATGTATCTTTTAAAAAAAACCATCAATAATCAAATTGTGTCTTTATAATCAAATTTTAACTATTAAGACACACAAAAGTGTGTAGATGTTGATAACCAATATCATTGACATTAAGGATGGATATTGACAGCACAGTGAATGAGATGTAAAGTAACCGCCATAAACAACATAAGTGGCTTCCAGCCTGTGTGTCACTCTGTGGATACCCTGAAATGGTGGGCATGCAGCATCTTAAAACATATCACAGACTGGTGATTTAATGTTGGGTGTAGATATGCATTATTTAAGAAATTTTCCACTTATTATATATGTAAGTGACAAATCATCAAATCAGAATTGTAGTCAAGCACGGGTAAATATGAAATATTATATAGGTGTTTTACTTTGTAGTCCTGCTAGAGATACATATTAAAGTGTTTACAGTTAGAAAACATTTTAATAATATTTATTCATTTACTTTTTTGTGTGCAATTACTTTAAATATTTTTCTAATAAGCTGACAAAACACGAGACCCTTCTTCCAAATAGTCGTTATTAGTTGTACATAATTAGAACTTCATTCCCTAAAATAATACAGTTTACCAGTATATTTATACACTGTGCATGTCTCTGTCTTATAATACCTTGTGTCCTCTTTGACCTTTCAGTAAAAGTAAATCTATTTTTAAGGAAAGAAATAGAACTGCTAAATGACTATACTTGCTGAGTATAGATGGATCAGTAGTTGAAAAGAAAAAAAGTCTCTGTTTATCTACTTAACTGCTCACATATAATTACATTTACAGTTTGGATTTCACATACTTCCTAACCTATGTTAAAAGGTTCCACCAGAGGGGTTAATATTTTCGCAAATGGTAATATTTACTTATCACTAGAAATGTGTAATATATTGTATCCTTTATAGCACAGCATATTTACTTACTGCATCACTAGTAATGTGTAATATATCGTATCCTTTATAGCACAACAATCACTCCTATTTGTAAAATGTTTTTGTACGCCTAGTTTACACCACAAAAAAATAAACCCTTTTTCATTATCATATTTATCATCCTTCAGAATAATACTCTTATTTTTGTATGTCAACATTTCATCCAGGTAAGCATATGTGTAAGGGCAACTGGCTGGCAGGGGTTACTTGTTGGTTAGATTTTTCCATTTAGCCTCTTTTACACATGAATGCTTCTGTAGGGTTTTATGGACAAATTAGTTTTCTAGGGAACTGTATCTAGTGATTTCCACAGAACAATATTTCTGTCACAAATTCTATTGGTCTATGTATGTATGAGCAAAAGCAGAAAATTAAAACATTGACAGTATATGCATTGGCCCAATGCCTGCATAAAAGGGAGTTAACCAATCATACGTTACTCAGGTGATGACATAATAAATTCATTAGCTAAGAGGCTTCATAAATACTTCTTTTAGACAGTCTTTGTTTAGAAAATGTCAGGAAATGGGAAGGATTCTGAAGTAAGAGAGAAGAGAGTTGGTCCCATGCAAGTTAAGTAGAAAGTCTGTTTAATACCAGAAGCTGCTATAAACTGTCCAATTGAATTTTAATTTTCTATGTTGAGAAGAACATTTTCTCAACTTAGTGTTTAGTGTGACCTGATCATTTGAGACACGAGTACAAGTTTTCCTTTTTTAAAGGTGTCATAATTTGGTACTGAATTAATGTTTCTTCTGTTTGTTTGTTTTTTTCCTTTTTGTTTTCTTTTCTCTAGGAAGGAGAATAGCAGTGGCTCGCAGTTAACCAATTCCACAAGTTCCAGTTCAAACACCAGTTTACTTGTCCCAATGCCTATCAATCCTCCAAGCTCTCCTAGTCCTAGTTTCAGTGAATCAAAAACAGCTCAGAGCCTTCTCAATGGGCCATTGAATTATACTCAGCCAGAGATTAAGGTAGTAGTTCTTATATTCAATACGTACCACAATGTGTAAAGAAATGTGAAGTGCACTGAAAGATTAAATCTAATAGCAAGAAAAAGTACTTGAAAGTAGTTAAGTCATGTGATCCTAGAGAATGGTAGTGAGGTAATTGCTCCCCTCCCTTGCATTCAGTATAATTTGCACCTCATGTTCATTGCTAATCATTAGCATGTGGACATAATTAAGCAAGCTAACTTTATAGAAAGGGGTAAATTAAACAAAAGCAGCAAAGGAAACATAAGCATTTAAAGATATAGCACAGAATACTTTTTTGAATTTCTTAAAAATAATTGTAGGCCAGATAGTTAAGCAGTGAGTTCAGTTCAAAGTAAGAATGATGCACTTATTGTGAAATTAGTTGTAATAAAACCTGCAGCCCTGGGGTCACCCAGGGTTGAGCTTAAAAATCACTGCTCTGAACAATTACCTGCTTCTTTGAAGACTGTAGGATAAATACCCAGTTCTGGTGATTTGTTTTTAATCTTTTTAATTTGTGTATTATATAGCTCTATACTCTTTATGACTATTCCTTCAATGCTGAATAGAAGAAGCCCTGAATAGGAAACTAGTCCATTATAGAGATTTTGTTTTTTTTTAATAATGGAATCCTATTATTTAACTGCAACTAGCACCCTAATATTGCTTCTCTCTGTATGTAAAGTGGTGTAAACACACACATTATTTTGGCTATTATAAGGCCTGAATTTTCACAACTGCACTCAGACTGTCACCTGACTTTGATGTCTCATGGCTTTTCTCTTTATTATATAGATAAAACTCTAATACAGTTTTCTCTACCAGCTTTCTTTTTGTTTCACTGATCTCTGTGACATTTAGAAATTAAATTTTATCAAGCTACTGACCTCTGGCTGAATGTGATAGAGAAACTTTGGGAAAGCATGGCAACACAGTAAAAATACAGTTTGCTTCAGTGCAGATTAAAAAAAAACAAACTATGAGTAAATACATTTGTAGATGTTCACATTAGGAGGATACTCTTTAGATAAAATAGTAACTTGATGGGAGACAAAACCTTCCAAGCAAAAGCGTCAGTCCGACACAACACAACATGTTGGCTTCCAGCTTTCCTTTGTGCATTAGCCTTACAGTAATTATATAATTTAGATCTGAAACCATTTGGTGTAATGTACTGTAAATGCCATCTATTTTGTAAAAATAAGGAGGATTATCCTTAATATTAGTAGTTGTTATTGTTAAGATCCTCTGGTTATTTTAATACAGTTTAAAGTTGTTTTGTGTAATATCAGAGATTAATAGGTTCAGACCTGTAACTTACCATGACAGCATCAGACACAAGGCATTAACTAGCCCTAGACAGTCTTTCACAGGCCCACTCACACAAGACCAATTTGAATATGCCAGTTAACCTGACACACATCTTTGTATATCTTTGGATATGTGGAAAAAGCAAAATACCCAGAGAAAAACATGCGGATTCTGCATAGATCAAGACCATCTACAGTATTAAATTCACACTCGGCACATTAGACTCATTATGTAGTAGCACTGACTACTGTACCTCTCTTTGCTGTTACAGCTTCTACAAGTTTGTTCATTGTTGCTAGAAGTATGTTGAGTTGTTGACCATGCATTTAGAAAAAGTGTACAATAAATTGATATATTTTGAGATCACTTCTTGTGCTTTATATCTAAATCTTTTTTAGCTTCATGTTATTGACTTTGAGAAATTGTAGCACATTTGAAGTTTGCCTATATTAAATGTGAGAAATGCTGCTATATAAAGTATAGGTCGTTTCACTACAAATATGCATGGTGTATGAGTTATTGTTTTAAAATAACCATACAATTCAATATTAGCGATCTCTTTGCAGAGTTGGGGGAAACTACACAGTATTTTACTGTCTAAATATAAATAAAGTACTGTTTGTGGCTTAGTGATAACTATTGTATATTTATTTAACGTTTAGGCTCCTGAGCCTCTCAGTTCCTTAAAGTCTATGGCTGAAAGGGCAGCTCTTGGATCAGGGCTTGAAGACCAGATAACATCACTGCACATCACAGACAGAGGTGAGAGTTGATGAATGTTTCAAAACTAAAATGTGTATGTGTGTGTGTGTGTGTATATATATATATATAAATATATATATATATATATATATATATATATATATATATATATATATAATGTATAAAATCCTAAGCCTAAAAGTGCAACGAATTTATGGGACTTTTTTGTCACGCTTTAAATCTGGCTTATTTTAAAACCTACATACTGTATATATGTTTGGTATCATTCGTTTCTTTTCAGAATTTATCGAACTTTAATGTGATGTTGTTAGATTTTCAGATTCTTATTCTGTTTTTAAATTATAAACTAAAATATCAAGCACTCCCGTCCCGTGAAACAAGACTTTGTGCCAAGACATTTAACCACGCCCGTGCCCAGAAATAAAAGACAAAGAGTAGATGACAAAGACAGCTGCTGTACAGGCTTTTAAATGTTCAAAGCGCTTTGCGAGATGCAGGTCACGCGGCATAGCAACAGCAGCAGCAAACCAGCAGCTGATTGAGCAAAGAGGAGGTAAAAACAAACTATTTGTTTCCCATTGTATCACCATTTAAGAGGCGATTTCAGAGGAGCGACCATGTCTCCTTGGGGTGTGTTCAGCCCCCCTCTTCACAATACGAGCAGCAGAGACAAGAAGTGGCTGGCACATAGCGCAGACCACAGGGTTTGGGGAACGAAGCGAGCGGGGGTAACCCCCTAGTGTGTGTATATATATATATATATATATATATATATATATATATATATATATTTATATTCTGCATTTTTCAAGCGTTTTAATGTGGTTTTACAAACATTTTTCAAGCATTCATCTAGCTTTTTTGGGGCATTTTTCAAGCACTTCCATACATTTTTCCAGCATTTTGAAAAGAAATGTTTTTGCAAGGAAATTTGATCAACATCATGTCCATTTTGTAGACTGTGAGGTGGTGCCATGTTGTGAAGTTACTGTTGTGTTTCCAGAATGTAGCTCATGGCGTTAGTGCTTTTAATCCTGGTGATCACAGTACTAAAGAGTAGTTGTCGTCATCTGTGTTATGAGCACACTATTGGTGCACCATGTTCTGTAGCAAAGGAAGTCAAGAGGACAATTCTGGACTCTCTGTGAAGCAGGCAGCATCCTGAAAATTTCTAGGTTTACACACAGGTCTCAATAAGCACAACGCAGTGATATCTTTATTTATTTATTTATTTATCTTTTTAAAAGCCTTATTTTGTGAATAAATTGCCTGCTGCTGTTGGTGCAAAATCATTGAAGATGAACTGGTCATCTAGTAGCAGCAAGTGAGGAAGGGGTTATCATACAACAGTGGTAATCAGCTCAAAAGAATTGAACGTATGTTGTATCCATATAAATGTAATCCTGCATGGGCTGAGGGGTAAATTTAATTTGGCAAGTTTAGGATCATTGAGAGTCCGTGGTTATTGCTGCAGCACAGTGCGCTGATCGTTTTCAGGACTCAATCACATAGCCAAGCAGAAAAGAGTGTGCTGTGTGCAATCCAGTAACAGAAACACAATCATAGAGTTATCTATTTAGTTTTAGTCCAGTTGTTTGCTAAAAATACTTTGAAACAGTGTGATCTGGTGGTGCAGCAGTAGCCAGTGTTCACCTGGGAGCACGGATTTAAGACAGATGTTATTTTCTTCATGAGGGACTAAACATAGGAGTATCACTGACATGTTTTAAGTACTCAGTGTTAAAATGGGTAATAATACTCAGTTCAGCAATTTCAATAATACCCATATGGTGGTATGAGGAAGAGCTCTGCTCTACTATTCTGCCTGTTTGTTAAAATATCTGTACTAAACTTAAATGATTAAATGAAAAATCTATAACTTTTGTTAAATTCTTCTCACATGATTCTTCACTTACTTGACGATACTGGAATTTTTGTTTCAATGAGCTGCTTCATCCATCCAGGAAGAGGCATTGATTGTTTTGTTTTACCAGCGGTTTATGAGCATTACCAATGATTTCAATGGAACAAGTGTTTGGCCGATAATGCTCAAACTACTGCATGCGAAAGTTTTCTAAACAACTTCTCACTGCTAAAATGCTAAGGTATGAATGGTGTCAGCAGTTTAGGAGAGTTCTGGCACTAAAGCACTAGAAAAACGCTTAATTGTGAATGGGCACAAAGTAAAAAGAACACAGTTTGTTTTTTTATTCATCTTATCATACAAATGTGACATTTGTCTAAAGAACAAAAAAATGTGTCTCTTTCTAGGGTAGAGTTGCAAGTAATATTGTTTTTTGGACTAACCTAACTTCTTCCTTTAATCTGTCATCAGATCTCTTTCCCAGTTCTACATCTGCGCCCGGGGGCCCTACAGTGCCTACTCAGACACAGCTCTCTGAGGTTAATATACCCCCTTCTTTGGGTGTCTGTCCTCTGGGGCCCGTCCCTCTGTCTAAAGAGCAGCTATATCAACAGGCAATGCAGGAAGCTGCCTGGACGCACATGCCACATCCCTCTGATTCTGAAAGAATACGGTAAGAAACGAGAAGGTAGAAACTAGGAAGATGCAAGCGAATTTTTTGAAAACCGAAAAGGGATTCAGTGAAAGATTATATATGTGTCTGTTTTAAAATGAATTGGAAATTTTGAACATATTTGCATTTGTTTGAAATAATAACAAAAGAGTATGAATCTTAAATATCTTGGTGGTGCACCCTTAAAAGAAGGCAATATAAAAATAGTCTTCATATTAATAGTTTCAATTTTGTAAAAGAAAATGTGCCTGATCAGCCCTTATTATACTGTATTATGAAAGGCAAGCTATGGGTATTGTTTGTTATAATTTATGACATTTTGGTTAGTGGTTGATGTTTCTTTTTTTAGGCAGTACTTGATGCGGAATCCTTGTCCGACTCCTCCGTACCACCACCAGGTGCCCCCGCCTCATTCAGACTCGGTTGAGTTTTACCAGAGACTCTCAACAGAAACGCTCTTTTTCATCTTCTACTATTTGGAAGTATGTTACATCCCAATGTATTTGCTGACAACAATTCATTTTTGTGTTTTGTACTAATTTTGTTCTGAAATTTTTATATTACCATTTATTTTTCTTTGTGATAAAATTCGTTAGAAATTTTAACAGACAGAAGATTGAAGAAGATATGTGTTTTGCATTTTATGGCCATTATTTTGTAGTCTTCTCTATGTGTCCTCCCCCACACTGTATTCAACACTGTAATGTGTAGTCTTTTAGAAAAATATTATAAGCCATGCTAGTGTGAGAGTGAATATTTCTGAAAATAATACTTGAGCCTTCATCACTGTTAACATTTTCACTTCCTTGGCAGGGTACGAAAGCTCAGTATCTTGCTGCAAAGGCTTTGAAGAAACAGTCATGGCGTTTCCACACAAAGTATATGATGTGGTTCCAAAGACACGAGGAGCCCAAAACCATCACAGATGAGTTTGAGCAGGTATGTAAAACTGGAAAATGGGATGTTGTTCAGGTCTGCATTGTCTAATGTAGGGACAGAGATTTGTGACAAATGGGAAAACAAATATTGAAGGAAAAGTAACACATGTTTTGAGTAAATAATTAGGCATGACTTGTGGCTCACACACTTACATTTTTTGGTTTTGTTGTTTGGAACATTCCAGTAAAATATACTTTTTTAAAATTTCATGTAGGGAGTCACAGTGTCTCCACCTGATGGGTAAAACATTTTGAATACTTGAGGCTACAGTTGCCTGTGCTATACATACCAGTTTTTCTGTTTTACAGTTTTAAGTGTTTTTGTCACACTTTTTCCAAACTGGCTATGAAATAAGGCCAAAAAACAAATCCCTTTACTATGTTTTCATCATTGTTGGCCAAATGTCATTCTCTGAGTGTTTGTTTCAAAACTACAAATAGTTAAAAGTCTTTAGGTGATATGTCAGGTGTACTGGAGGACTGGAGACCTGAGAAATTTTAAATCTTTGTTTTGCTACCTTTGTCTGCAATTTATCAGTATAATTGGTATGCTATTGATATATACATTTGGTTTTGTTTGCTTGCTGTTACGTACTGTAGCTGGCTCAAGATGTAATAATTAAACACATACCATAGATACTCTCGTATTAGTCGATCTCGCAGATAAGTTGAGTGTATTTTTAAGCCGAAAATTACAAAATTTGTTATGACCCGCGTATAAGTCAAGGGTAAAACTTGACAGCTTGCGACCTTTAACACTATGTACCAGGGACAGGCACGCGCGATGGCAGTTGCTAGATGGCACGTGGCAGCTAATGGTATGTTTGTTATCCAAAACCTGCAAAAGCTAATGCTCAAATTCAAGTATTTCACAGTTTAAAGAATTATTTAATGAAATTAGAAAAAAACTAGCTAATTAGCAATAGTATTGCTGGTTTATAATAATTTCAAAGACCATGTGAAACGACAGATGACTGGTGACTTAACACTGTGAAGCGTTGAGTGTACAATGTCATTACCCAAATTCTATGGACAATTGTGTTGCCCCGTGGATATGTCAACCCTGTTTTTTTGAATGAATTTTAAGGCATAAATTTTTCGACTTATACGTGAGTATCCACGGTAAGTGATTGGACAAGACCTTGTCAGGAACTCATGTTTTTTATTTAGTTTTCCCCTTACTGTTCTTAACACACTTTACCTGTTCATTGACCATTCTCTTACTTTTTAAATAGCCACTTTGGATGGCCTTTCACATTTTTAGAAATATTCATTTCTCATTCCCCATTTAACAATGAGTGTATGCACTAAGCACCAAACTTCTGTACTCAGTGTATAAAGCATTAAACCCCCATTTCTGGTATTATTACTAAAACGTTTGTAAAATATTTGAAGGAACAGGTGATTCACCCCAAAAAAAGTTCCCAATCCTGTCCACCTAATTTCCCCAAAATAACATCCAGTCAAGTTCTTAGGGTCCCTAAAGTCCTACACTCTTCCATACCACTTTGTGATTTATTCCATGTGTTTGTGACACTCTGTGTAAAGAAAACTTTATAATCTGCCCTTAATAAATTTCAAACTGTGATCCCGTGTTCCTGTTGAACTCATTTCAAAGTAACAGCCAGGATCCACCGTACTAATTCCTTTAATATTTTTTAACACTTCAGGCATGTCACTTCTTAATCTCTGTTTGCTTAACACTAGAATCTCTGAAGCCTACGAAAATATTTGTAATGCCGGGTCACCTTAAATTCCCTCGCACCTCGTCATCAGCGTCTTTGTTTTGCAAATGTGTCACTCAGCACAGGCAGCAAGCAGTCTGCTCACTCATCACCCACCGAGGCAGCTGAAGTCAAGTCAGATGCTGAAGTCTCTTTATCTGGGAGTTGGGTGTCTGGAATTGTATAGGATTACAGTTAGGTCCATAAATATTTGGACAGAGACAACTTTTTTCTAATTTTGGTTCTGTACATTACCACAATGAATTTTAAATGAAACAACTCTGATGCAGTTGAAGTGCAGACTTTCAGCTTTAATTCAGTGGGGTGAACAAAACGATTGCATAAAAATGTGAGGCAACTAAAGCAATTTTTGAACACAATCCCTTCATTTCAGGGGCTCAAAAGTAATTGGACAATTGACTCAAAAGGCTATTTCATGGGCAGATGTGGGCAAGTCCATCGTTATGTCATTATCAATTAAGCAGATAAAAGGCCTTGAAATAAATAAGCCCCCGAAATGAAGAGATTGTGTTCAAAAAATGCTTTAGTTGCCTCCCATTTTTATGCAATCGTTTTGTTCACCCCACTGAATTAAAGCTGAAAGTCTGCACTTCAACTGCATCTGAGTTGTTTCATTTAAAATTCATTGTGGTAATGTACAGAACCAAAATGAGAAAAAAGTTGTCTCTGTCCAAATATTTATGGACCTAACTGTATATTGTTACTTGGAATACTACGTACATTTCATGTGTGTTTGGTGTCTACAGTGATCTGTGTAAATGTAGAATGACAGAGGAAATGCGAGGCAAGAAATGCTTAACACACGGCTAAAACAGAAACTTTTTTCATGTTATAGTTATAATTGACAAAATGTTGATATGAAGTGTATAATGTGTGAAGACTGAAGTCCAAGTATCAAACACTTTCACAAAAGGTATAACAAAACAAGTGCACTTTTATTCAAGAATATAACCAAAGAAAAAGAAATTGTTTAATTTACGTGTTACTGGCAATGTGTGTAAAAACTGAAGCCCAACTATCAATTGACATGAAGCAGACACGTCCACTTGGCTTGTGCAGAGGTAAGGACTGCTGCCTAATAATCAAGAGGTTACAGGTTCCATCTCAGGTCCTCCCCACATTTACTGTTTTGAGTAGGGAGATGCTATTATTGTTACAGTTATATAATAAAAACATAAATTTGATTTGAGTCTGTAACAGCCGGTGTAAATGTATGGTACTTGTAAAAGTTAGCGCTGAAGGGATAAAAGTCTGTGGTGGACGTTACTTTTCCTTGCACACGGACGGACATTCACGTCAACATGTCATTTGAATGATTTTTTTATTCAAAAATCCAAGAATAAAACAAAAAATAATTCAAATAAAGTTGTATTCAAGAATAAAACTGAATAAAAAATAATTCTTTTTTATTCAAAAATCCAAGAATAAAACTGAATTTAAAAAATCTTTTAAATGACATGTTGATATGAATGTCCATGTGCAAGGAACAGTAACATCTTTGACAAGTACCATAACTTCACACAGGATGTTACAGGCTCACATCAAATGTATGTTTTTGTCAGATGATGATAATAGTTCACTACTCAAAGTGCTAAATACACAGAAGATGCGGGATTTGAACCTGTTACCTCACCATTGCTAAACAGTAGCTTATCCACTGCACAGAGCCACGTTACCACTGTGACAGAGAGGTTAGGAGCACACGCTGATACAGCACATTGACGCACTCACCACGTGACAAACCAACTCAGGATCCCAGACTAGGACCCCGAGTGCAGCCATGGGTGACACCTAGGGAATCCATTCATGGATGGGTTTATCCATTCCTGGGAATTCGGGAATCCTGCATGTCATTCCCGGGAATCCCAGGCTCCCCGGAATGACACAGTGCAAGAGCAACTCACATGTGAACGGTTTTAGAATGAGCGACACTTATTTTTAATAAAACTACTGCAATATGTTGACACCAATTAAAGACTAACCTTATCTACAAGCAGTTCATGCTGTCATATAAGTACATGTATCTAGTTAGTTGCGGTAATAAGAGCGTAGAAAGCACATGTCAAGCGTGCGGTCATCCAGGCGAGAGCGCACCTTCGTGCAGAAGTACGCCAGCCGCCGAGAAAGCACGCTCTGCCTCCACTGAAGTAGGCGGCACAATCATCAGATACTGATAAACTTGTTCTAAACAACGCCCGCTCTTGCCATTGCTCTGAAACACCGCCATTTCAGCTTTTACTGATGCATCCAGTTTCTTGTCACCATTCTGTGATGGCACGTTTCTTGGCACACATAATGTGGATGCAACAGACTGACGCATTGTAATTTCAAGTTTCTGTTCAAAGCTGTTGTCTGTTGAAGTGCAAACTGCAGCACTGGCGCCACCTTAATTATTTCCAACTATAACTCTTATTTCTTGATTGATTTTTACACTTTTACACGCTATATATGCAAGCTTGGCTAGTGACACCTCAGCACCACATTAGTTCAGATGGAATGGAACCAGTGGGAGGCTTTTTATGGTGGCTGAAGTGCCAATCCTGCCACCAACCCCCAGGTTTTCCCTGCAAGTTGGAGGACGTGCTTGCAGGGCTGGTTGCGGATTAACGTCATACCCAGGACGGAGCAATTGCAGGTTAAGGGCCTTGCTCAGAGGCCCAATGGAGGGGAGTCACTTCTGGTGTTTATGGGATTCAAACCAGCAACCTTACGATTACCAGTGCAGATCCGTAGCCTCAGAGCCACCACTCCAGCCACTGAGATCACTGGTTGAAAGTTAAACACGCAAGCACAGACGTATGCAAACGTTTTTTACTTTGTACCGACTGATAGTTGGGCTTCAGCAACATGTCAATTGAACAACTTCTCTTTGTTCAGTTTTACTCTTGACTAAAGACATACTTGTTTTGTTACACCTCTTGTGAAAGCGTTTCATGGACATTTGGACTTCACACATCCTACACTTTTTTCTAAAACGTTTTCTGTTTTAGCCGTGTGTTCAGCATTTCTTGCCTCGCGTTTCCTCGGCCATTTTATATTTACACAGATGGTTGTAGACACGGAACACACATGAAGTGCATGAATGTCAATTCTCTATTTCCTAATCCTACCTTTACTCTGAGCACCCCAGTTGTGTCGTTCACTTTGTGTTTTCACCTCGTAATCGTCCTGTTACCTCAGTACATGTGACATCGACATTCAGCGTTCATTTTCTGCAAAGAATTAGCCAATTCTTCTTTTAGAAGTCGAAAGTGAGTGTTGTGAAGCCGAGTTGGAGCTCCACCAGTGTTGTGTGGATACTTGTGATTGTCTGCCCATCCCTCTGTGTGTCCATTTTTTCCTCTTAATATTATTTCTCTCTTTCTTTAAGGGAACGTATATCTACTTTGACTATGAGAAGTGGGGCCAGCGGAAAAAGGAAGGATTCACATTTGAGTATCGTTACCTGGAGGACCGGGACTTGCAGTGACTGAGCCGAAAGGGGTCCAGGATACCCAGACAAAAAGTGCACAGCTGACCTGCCCAGAACTGATCCGAAATACAACTACACACCAGCCTCCGTCTGCGTTGCCCATCCTCTGCTACCTATCTTGTGGATAGGGGGGGAAGATGTCAAGGCTGGCAGACAATTGAGTTGTGAGATGCGGCACGCATCTAGTGGAATGGCAAGTGGACTAGAACTTTGGCTTTTTTTATTTTATTTTTTTTATTCTATTTTGGAAAAAAATATAGCCCTCATTCTGGTGGGAGGGCTAATTTAAGTAAATAAATGAAAACAACAAACTGGCTGTATCATAATTAAAGAGAAGTTAATTTTCACAAACTGCTGTTGACTGTTTCTGATGATATCGACTCTTCGGCTTTTCTAGTGTTCATTCATTTCATGGCGGATTTCATCTGCGGCCTCGTAGGATTTCCATTGTGGAGATGTGGCTGGCAGCTCCTCAGCTTGAATTAGACACAAGTGGCTTTACTTCACTGGGTTAAAAATCCTAACATTGAATGTGCAATGTCCCAATTGAAAGCCAAAGTGTTATTTAAACGTGAAAATAACACCACAATGTCCGCTAAACTGATTCTTCTTCTCTGTATCCGTCATTTTATTTAAATAAGAAATGTATTCTTATACAAAGCTCATTTTAAGTGATACTTGACAGTTATTTCAGCACATCCCAATCTGAATAACGATACCTGAGATAATTGTGTATTCTGATACTCGCTTAACAGGTAGAATAACCCAGAAATGTTAGTAGAAGAGTTTGGTTGCTTGTAAGCGTAATGTCCCAGATAGGCCTTATGGAGGTGCAGGCCGTTGTCTGGCCAGGTGAGGATGGTACTGGCTACTGTAAGGTCTGCTTCGCTCATCGACTTCCTTCTCCTCCTGCTGCTTTGTTTCGGTTCTCTTGGTAAGTAGACTCTGGGCCCGAGCTCTTTCTGATGCCTCCCTCTGCAGCCGCTCCTGTCTCATACGTTCCAAAGAATTGCTGGAATTAAAGAGATGTTGTTAAGTCAGTTTGATTTTATTACCTACAGCTGAATGGTTAAATCAGGCAAAATTTAAAGTGCAAATCTGTAGCTTTGATTGAATAATTGAGATAACATCCAAGATCTGTGCGTACTTTTTTTTGTATACATGATACATTTTTACATACATGGAGACTTCTTCAACTACTTGTGACTCCTAAGAGTTCATGCTACAGATTTAGGCGTTAGTCTCGTTACAAACCGTAAAGAAACAACATGACTAAAAATTCACTGTAAAACACAGCAGGAGTGCCAAGTAATGACGAGAGGGGCAGTGATGCATTTTAAGTTTGGGGTACTCTACAGTTTACTGTCGTTTTAAACTTCTACCTCTTCATAGTCAAGTCAAGTTGGGCAGCATGCACTGGTACAGTGTGTTGCCGCACCCCCTGCACGTCGAAACAGCTCGGAATCCCGTTTGGCAACCCACCAGGCAGACACGCGGTCCAGTCCTACCCTCTGGAAATGACCCTCTATCTGCCACAGCCAGGTGTTAGGTGGGCGACCCCTTGGTCTGGTCCAGCCACTCGGGTCCCCAACAATGAGGGTCTTACGAGCTGGATCACCCTCGGGGAAAACGTGCCACATGGCCGTAGTGCCGTAACTGACGCTCCCTCACAATGCAGGTCATGTGCCTCATTCAGGACTCCATGAGCAACACAAAGTCAAACCAACGGTACCCAAGGAGTACCAAAGGAGTCCAGTCTTCATCTCAGGTCACTGGATAGCGTCCATGTCTCACAACCATATAGTAAGACAGGAAGCACCAGGACTCTAAAGACTTGGACCTTCGTCCTTTTTTATAGATATCAGAAGCGCCACACACCCCTGTCCAGCGACCTCATGACCCCCCACGCTCTCCCAATCCGTCTACTGACTTCATAGGAAGAGTCACCAGAGACACGAATGTCACTGCCCAGGTAAGTAAACCTCTCAATGATGCGGTCGACGCTCTCTCCGCAGACAGACAGACAGACTGCTGATGGCCGTGTCTAAGAGGTCATTAAAGGCCTCTTCATAGAAGTTCTGTTTAATCCCAGCCATCAATGAGTACAAGTTAGCCGGTTGGACTGACCGAGCTGTCATTTATACACGAGTGTAACAATCTCTACGTGGCATTGACTGACCCTTAAACCTCCTCAAGTCAAGTTTGACCCTGGTTTCTGTTTGAAATCTGCAGCCTAAATTTAATTTGTTTAGAATTACAATTTGTATCTGCAGTTCCTCCAATGTAATGAAAAAGTAAACATCCCATTATTTGTACACCTTCAAAAAATAATCGTACCGCGTCACGTCTTTCAGGCCAGTTCTGGCCTACTGTTGACTTTACAGGATTTTAGGCTCGTTAGTTTGTTCACAATCCATAGAAACGTCTTCCATGATATCCATTCTAACTCTGGGTCATATTTTGTATTTCTTAACGTATCGTAACGACGTTTGGGTGAAATGTGAACTCTAATAAGAGTGTCAGAGTGGTGTCAAAAACAGACCTGCAAGGCACAGAATTGAATCCACAGCCGAGGACGCTGTAAGGCGATGTGGAATTCTGTAAACTCAGAGGGAGGAAAGGAGAAGCGAATTTCAGCGGACGCCGTTTATCAGTAGCTGTCTTTATAAACGACCAACCAACCAAACCGTGAAATCTACTAGCATGTGTACCACCCAGGAATCTCATTTCAGACAACACAGCGTAGAAGAAATAATGGTGACAGTCTGCCACTTCCTAGTTAGTCCTGCTGCTCAGAGCGCCGCACCAGAAGGCCATTCGCTCTTCGTTTTCCTTCTTTCCATTCGAGTGATGTGCTGTAAACTGTGACTGACTGCTGTTCGGTTTTCTTAAAACATTTTTGAAAGAATACTGAAAAGATTAGTATCCAGTAATACTGAAATGAAAAATATCCATTAATGCAAAATGGCCGATAGTAACAAATCAGTACCGGCGTTACCGTGTACAAGGAGAAAACTGAAATACGTTCCTCATCTTGTTAATTAATACACACCAACTTGTTAAAATGATATAAATGAGAACTTGGAAAGGAACTGAAAGGGAATATGAAAGGTGAAAATTATCTTTTAGAGTTTTTATAATTCAAGTCAGCTGTAACGTGCGCTCAGTGTGTCGTGTGTTGTGCCGTTTGTCATCTTGTTCTGTCTTTGCTCAGCGTGGCCATTGTGTTCCTTACAGCATTGCATGCTCAGCGACTCTGAGCTCCTGCTCGCAGATCAACTGCACTTCCATTACTAAACCCATCCTGTGGTACTCAATAGTCTACATGGGCGCAGAGGAGGGAGGTCGTGTTTCACTAACATACTGGAATTCTGGGAGGAAGCAACACAAGGATGTGATCAAAGTGGAGCAGATGAGATTAGTTACTGGACTTGCAGAAAGCATTTGATAAGGTGCCACGTGAGAAGGTGGGCATCAAACTAAAAGAGGTGGCAGTTCAGGGGATGTTTTTAGATGGGTGCAGACACAGGAGGCAGAGGGTGATGGTGCGAGGATCCTCATCAGAACTGGCGATGTGAAGAGTGGTGACAGTGGGGACAGCAAGGGGTCAGCTGGGGGCTGCTATTTTTAATATCTACTGTATACAGTAAATGAGTTAGAATATACAGTAAGTAACAAGTGGTTAAGTCTGCAGATGACACCAAGTAGGGTTGTGTATTGACAGAATCTCACAATATGATCCATATCATATTCAGTGGTTATGACTCAATAGATTGCGATACTGTAAGCAAGGCAAAATATTGCAATTTTTTTAATCCAATTTTAGGAAAACCGTCATAATATTAAAAAAACACCCGCCATGTGCATAAAGCCGAGTATAAATGTTTACTTTTTTATGCCGTCAGAGCAGTGGGGTCTGTAACGTTAAACATCAAACTACTACTATTATTTGTGCAATCTGAGCAGAGGAATTAACATGTGCCTGTGTCAGTAAAAAATAAAAGTGAACGCTTTAAAGGTTTACTGTATGCCACGGAACTTCAAGTAGGCAATAAAAGAAAATGCCAAGTCCTGTAACACCCAACATCCATCACAGCACGGCAGTCTGAACAAAGGAATTAACATTTGTCTATCAGTAAAAAAATAAATAAATAAATAAGGATTCTTTAGGTAAACAAATTAAGATAATAAGAAAAATGATAAACAGTGTTACCAATATATACTGTACACACACACACACACATAAATATATTAAATTCTGCTTTAAAGGTTCACATTCTGTTCTAGTATGTATGCCAGTTTTTAAATTCTCGGTCTCAAGTAGTTAATAAAAGAAAATGGACCGTCTCTGTAACATCGGCATCATAACATTATTATTTCTGCTTCTCCATCCATCATCCAACCTGCTATATCCTAACTACAGGGTCACGGGGGTCTGCTGGAGCCAATCCCAGACAGCACAGGGTGCAAGGCAGGAAACAAACCCCGGGCAGGGCGCCAGCCCACTGCAGGGCACACACACACACACACACACCAATGCACCAAACCTGCATGTCTTTGGACTGTGGGAGGAAACCCACGCAGACACGGGGAGAACATGCAAACTCCACACAGGGAGGTCCGGGAAGCGAACCCGTGTCTCCTTACTGCCAGCAGCAGCGCCACCCACTGCGCCACCCTACATCTGCTTATATCAATGGAAATTAAAGTGCTTACAGGATTCCTACACAAACCACATATACAGATGGTGAACATTCTCAGATCCTTACCTTGGATTGCACGTTACAAAAGGTTTTATGCATATCAGCGATTATTTTTTAATATCACGGGTTTTGTGGCTAAAGATGAGCTGGAAACATGGCGAGCTTTCAGGACACTCTGTGGGTGGTAACGATGAAAACTCTCTGCAGAGACGCTTGTGCTAGGAGTGCTCGGCAAACGCTTTGCTACTCTGGATAACGGAGTCTTCATTCTCTACAGCACGGAGAAGGCGCATATCTTTACAGACAACTGAGTTCAGGTCGCTGCCGACTTCGGTGTGTGAATTTGTTCCAAAATGAGTTGAGAAGGACCCACTTGTTTAATGTTTGCCGTTTGTTGCTCCTTTAAAGTTTTGCAGATGGCATGGCTCTTGTCGAACTCCTTAGTGCCTTCTATATTGTGGTAGCCAAAGTGAGCCCACACTTCTGCTCCGTATGCCATGGGAGAAGGCGGAACGCCTCTGGATTCACCACCGGTGTAACTGCCCGATCTGCGCACACGTGTGTATTGAGAGCCTGCAGACATCAGTGGTGCGGCCGTGCGCTACTTCATGTCTCAGTTTACGTTATGCTAGCTGAAGACAGATTACAACGGTGCTACCTGGTGTTCAGGGGTTTAAACCCAACACAAAAAGAAACACCGTGTGCCTTGAATCTTTGCATGTAAACTAGTAATTCAAACTCAATGTGATGTTCTTGAGAATCGATACCGTATCACAAAACATAATGTTGTAATACTCAAGTGTATTGATATTTTTGACACCCTAATGCCAAGTTAGGTGGATTGGCAGATAATCTGCCATCCGTTGAATCATTACAGAGGGACGTGGACAGCACACAGGCGTGGGCAGATTTGTGGCAGAGGACACTTAATGTCAGTAAATGTAGGAAGTGAAAATGGGAGGTCTGAAAATCGAGAGTCCACCTTATGAGAAGGAATTAGGAGTCGTAGTGCAGTCTACGCTATCAACTGGCAGACAATGTTCAGAAGCCATTAAGAAGGCTCACAATGTCAGGTTATATAGCGCCTTGATGTGTGGAGTACAAGTCACAGGAGGTTCTGCTCAAGCTTTATAACACACTGGCGAGGCCTCATCTGGAGTACTGGGTGCAGTTTTGGTCTGCAGGCTACAAAATATAGCAGCACAAGAGAAGGTCCAGAGAAGAGCGACTAGGCTGATTCAGGGCTACAGGGGATGAGTTATGAGGAAAGATTAATAGAGCTGAGCCTTTACAGTTTAAGCTTAAGAAGATTAAGAGGTGACCTGACTGAAGTGTTTAAATTATGAAGGGAATTAGTGCAGTGGATCAAAGCCATTACATAAAAATGGGTTCATCAAGAACATGGGGACACAGTTGGAAACTTGTTAATGGTAAGTTTCACACAAACATTAGGAACTTCTTCTGTACACATTGAGCCCTAGACATCTGGAATAAGTGACCAAGCAGTGTGGTAGACACTAAGACTTGAGGGACTTTCAAAACTCAAATTAATGTTATTTTAGAAGAATTAAGTTGATAGGAATGGCGAGCAACTTTATTAGGCAGAATGGCCTGTTCTCGTCTAGATTGTTCTAATGTTCTAGGTTTATACCGTTGTGCTCAGAGGTTTTCCTGGCAGAATCTGTGAACTATTGGCTATTGTTTGGAAAAACAGAAGTAATCCTGCTGAGAGCTTTCCTTATAATTAGAGTGTGTGGTCAGGTGAAGCGATGTATTACCACATAATTGTGTCTGCCCTTTTGAAATCCTAATGATAGTCGAAATCACCCAAAAGGGCCTAATGAAAAGTTCACACACCCTTCCTTGAATGTTGGGGCTGATGATATACACACAAGTTGACACACACAGGTTCAAAGTAAGGGGAATTAAGGGAGAGATTTGTAACCTCTTGGGATTGTAATCAGTGTCTGCGTATAAATAGTCCATTTAAATTCATGCAGAGCTCCGCTGACTTTGCTGGATACTGGGCCACGGGGAAAGCAAAGAACAGTCAAAGTAGCTGAGAAAAGCTCGTTGATTTGTATAAATCAGTAAAAGGATATAAAAAGATATCCGGAGATCTGAAAATGCCTGTCAGTAGTGTTCAAACTCGGATAAAAAAGGAGAAAGTTAGGAGTTCTGTTGTTCACAAGCCACAGTCAGGTAGACCAACCAAGATCTCAGCCACAACTGCCAGGATCATTTGTCAAGCTGCCACTACAGCTGAGATAAGGGCTTCTCTGCAAACAAGTGGCATTGCTTTTTCAAGATGCACAATAAGGAGTTAAGGTGGTCAAGTTGCAAGAAAAAAAAAAACGTGCCAATGCCACACAAGAGCCCACTTACAAGCCTCCAAACTTCTGGAACAAAGTCCTTTGGAGTGAAGAGACCAAAACTGAACTTTATGGTCACAACCACAAACCCTATGTTTTGGAGAGGATGCAATAAGGCCCGTGGCAAAAAGTCCACCATCCCTAAAGTGATGCATGGAGGTGGATCTCTGATGTTCTGGGGGTGTGTGAGCTACAGCAGCACAAGTAACTTAGTGAAAATCGATGGCAAGATGAACTCAGCATGTTACCAGAAAATATGGAGGACAACTTGCATTCCTCTGTCCAGGAGCTGCGCATGGGACGCACTTGGATCTTCCAAAATGACACTAATCTAAAATACAAGGCCAAGTTGACCCCTCAGTGGCTAGAGCAGAGAAGAGTGAAGGAGCTGGAATGGCCATCACAGTCTCCTGACCTCGATATCATTGAGCCACTTTGTGGAGACATCAAAAACGTGCAGTTCATGCAAGACAACCCAAGAATTTACAGGACCTGGGGGCTTTTCTCCAAGAAGAATGGGCAGCTCCACCACCTGAGAAAATCAAGGGCCTCATCCACAACTCTCACAAAAGACTGCATGCCATCATTAACGCTAAAAGGGGGTAATACATGCTATTAGGAACTAAGGGTATGCAAACTTTTGAACAGGGACCATCTCATTATGTTCCTTATTGCTATGTTTTATTTAATGGTTGTGCTGTTCTAAGCTGCCTTAAAGTTTAATTTGGACTCCATTAAAAGTAAAGGAAATATGTTTTGCCTGATCAGTCACCTTTTCTTTAAAGAATGTGTCACACACGTGCGCATGGGAGACAGCTAAAGGGCTTGAGGGACGGCAGTTCTGAAACAGGCCGGGACGTGGCAGAGTGCACTGACTCTTTTTCTCTCTTCCCTGTAGACCATTCCCAGGAGATCCCATCTGCCTCTCTTGACGTCACTTCTGGGACCGAACCAATGGAAGGAGACCTTACTGGCTCCGACCCCTGTGATGTCACGTCTGGGGTCGAACCAATGGCTAACGAATATGGGCCCGATCCTTATGACCTCACCTCCTATCTTCCCCTTTCCCCTGTTTGTCAGTCTTGTTTTGGACTCAGTTGTGTGCACATCAGTGCTGTCGTTGATTAAGAAAACGACTTTGCAGCCAGGACACCAGAATATACGGGTGGCTGCCCCAAACCTTTTTCTGTGTATGTCTCAGTTTTGTGACAAATGGTAAACAGCTTACAAATTCGGCCAGGGGACGTAAACCTATGAGCTCAAGTGTATCAGTTAAAGGAGCTGCGCCAATTCCTGTGTAATTAATAAGTTCATACATTTACCTGCAAGTTCATATCATTGATTCTTTACAATAATAATCAGCAAATTATATTTGATCAAACAATTCAGACTTGTGTATGCTTACATAATTGCTTTTGTCGTCCACTTATTGCCAAAGAAGTGACTGTTTTTTGTTGTTGCTGTTAAGATACTTCTATAGTTACCTAAAACAGCGTTTCTCAGCCTTTAAGTATTTGCGTCCCGAGTTTTCATAACAGTTTTAATTGCGCCCCCCTAACGTTTTTTTGAAACCCTAATAAAATATATTCCTATATTTGTTGCTGCTGATACACCGCTACAAGTTTAAAATTTTCCTACGAATAGCGAAATTACGCCACATGGCAACATTCGCGCCCCCTTTTTTGTTACTTCGCCCCACAGTTTGAGAACCGCTGCCTTAAAGCAACAAGCGATGGGTGGCGCTGTGTGAGCTGCCCAGGTACCTTTTTTGCTCCCCCCAGTATCTGACTCGCTTGCATTGGGTATCTGAGTGGTTTCCAAGTCAGTAAAGAGAAAAATATACAAGTCCATGTAACTGTCTTCAAGGTAGGATTGAAGCAATAAAGTCATTCGTAGTTGAGGTTGCTCAGAATGTTTCTCGGTTTTAAGGTCGATGAGTCTGCATATTTGCCAATGTGTTTCAATAGTTGATTTTGAAATTTGAAAACTTTGTACAGGGTGAAAGTGTTCAAGATATTTGAACGAAAACTGAACTTGCTGAGTAAGCGTACTACATTTCAACAAAATTGGTCTACAGGGCCAAGTTGTCTCCTGCAGATGGACAGACAGACAAACATGGCTATAGCAATAGGTGCTTTGTGAATTACATACGAACGCACCTAAAAACCAAAACTTGTTAATCTGTTGGAATTAAAATCAAAAGTAACATTTACAACAGAAAAGGTGCTGGTGTGGGCGGCGCGTTCTTAAAGTCGTAATAATGGAGGTGACTCTACCTGAACAGACGTGTAGTGAAACGTTGCGTCTGTGGGGTTACAGAGCTATGGTTTGTATTGCCACCATTGTACTTGTGGGTGATCCCTTCACAGCCACAAAAATTCTTCTGTCTGCCAGCTTTGTTTTAAATCGCAACAAACTACAGCAAAATCTGATCTTTGTTTTACACTTGTTTAAAGACCTCGGAGTCTAGTAGACTTTATGGCTTCCCTCTTTGTTTAGCAGTGGCGTGTAGGCTAAAGTCATCTTGAGGCTGAAGATGCTTACTGTATGTACAAAGCAGGATTACATTTAAATGGCCATTTAACAAGCATGAATATATTCTGTCACTCACCTTGCTGCTCCGCTAACTTTGTCTTCTCGTCTCTTTTCCCCCTTCTTCTCTCGTTTATTCTCCTGTTTCTCTGACCTTTTCTTCTTCAGCATGCTTTCCATTTCATGCAGAGGGTCCAAATAAGCCTTTAACTTAGCGTCCTTCTTTTCTTTTCTGCTTTGCTGATCTAGGTAGTTTAAAATGAATACAAGTTAGCATGGTTTTAACTTAAGAAACCCTTTGTTTAAGGTTTCTGAAATTGTCTCTTCCCTACTGTTAATTCATAATTACCTCTGAACAGAACAACTGCCATGGGGACTGTTAATTGTATATCTTCTTTTATTAATCCTTACACTGTGTGTCTCTAACATTGTGCGCATGTGTTCACTAAGATTCCATCAAAGGTAATTTCCATTCTAGATGAACATTCGTACTGCAGAATTCAAGCCACCTAACTTCAAATGAAAGTTGAGAAGACAACATGTCTAGTTATTTCATGTGGAAACCCCACTCCCACATTCTTAAGCTTGCAGCTGCTCGAGCGGCCCTTACGTTTGTGAGTTTACCGTTGACTTTGTGTGTTCTCCCACGTCAGTGTGTGTGTGGTTTTGTCCTCGTGTTCTCGTTTGTTTAGTTTGTTTTCTTCCACATTCCCAAAGACATCTGTGTTAGGTTAGGTGGCGACTCCAAATGAATCCTTTGTCTGCTTGCCTTGCAGCCTGTCCAGGTTTGGGTCCAGCCTGAACGAACTGGTTGGACGATGTCATATGGCGGCTCAAAACCAACATCTGTTTCATACAAAGGGAAGCAATGGAAGGGTGAATCAAAACTTCTTCTTCTTTCAGCTGCTCCTGTTAGGTGTTGCCACAGCGGATCATCTGATTCCATCTCTTCCTGTCCTCCTCATCTTGCTCTGTCACACCCATCACTTGCATGTCCTCTCTCTCCATATCCATAAACCTTCTCACAGGCCTTCCTCTCTTCCTTTTGCCAGAAGGGTAAATCAAAACGGAAAGACAATTTCAAATTAAGCTGTAGCCACAACAGATAGAAGCTGACACAATAAAACACGTTTGCAAAGCCTTCTTTGGGCCGAGGGAATGAAACTTGCAGAAATAAACTGAAGGATCTTGGCTTGTGCAGATCACTAAGCTGTTTGGGTACCCATCTTGCACAAACTTCATGGCATCTAAAATCGTCACACACTCTTTACATTTACTTATTTGGCTGACACCTTTATCCAAATCGACTTAACAACATTTATGATGCAACTGGTTAATAAGCTTCTTTTGGTTTTCCAATTGGGGCACAGGCAGGTCAGATGACTTGCTCAGGGTCACACAGGGTGAGCAGCAGGATTTGAACCCACAGCCTCAGGGTTTGAAGTCCAAAGCCTTAACCACTACACCACACTGCCTGTCCACTGTTGCTGCACATTTGGATAACGTAATCCATTGGCCTTCTCTGATGAAGGAATTCAACATGTTAATGCAGGCTTGTGTGTGCGCGATTGTGATGGGCAACCAGAATGATCTTCGTCAGTTATACTTGTTCTTCTCACTTCAACCCTTTCTACCTGTTCACAAACTTTTCGTTGAATCATACTGTTTTCACTTCTGCACTGAGCCAACATCCTTGGATAATTTTAGCAGGTTACTACGACATGTTGTTCAACAGTGATGTAATCCCACAGTGGAGAGAAGCGTCCATGTTCATTAGACCTTGGCTTCAACTAGACTAACGTTACAGCGCTGCGGCCTTCTTTCACTACACCACCCTGGCACTCATCATGCTGTATTAATAGAAAGCTCGTTCTTAAAGCATCATCTCATACATTCTTTTTAGATATCAGATATTTATTTATTGTATATCTTGTCTGGCTTCTGTTTCATTGTGTTTCACTAAATGTCAATTGAAACTTTCAGTTTATATTATAATTGAAAAGCAAAATGTAGTCTTAACTTTGAATTTTAGATGTAAAACATTATCTTGTAAAGTGTTTTGGATAGAAATATTTAACTCTCGGCTAGACCATAAGATGAGCCCAACAGACATACCAAGCCATTTCTTGACACAACAATTGAAATCAGACCCAAGGCTTTCTGACGGGCTGCTTTGGGACGCCAGCTAGATGGTAGGACCAGGGAGAGAGCATCTCTGAGGCATTACCTCCGCTGGGATGCTATTGGGTAGCCCTCCTGGGCGCTGTGGTGCCATGGATTCCCGCAGGGCATGCTGGGAGCTGGAGTTTGGTACAGCCCTGTTGGGTTCCATGGGGGATACCACCACACCTGGGAGTGATTCCAGGTAATACTGATGAGCCACATGGAGCACTCCTAGGAGATGAATAAAAGAGCTGCATCACTCCATTTGTGGAGCCAGAGTCGGGAGGAAGTGGACGAAGCTTGCTGGGAAAGGAGTGGAGGTGGAGAGAAGGAAAAGAGGACTGTGCTGTGTTTTGGGGAACAGAGAAAAGCACTTCGCAGCTGTAAATAAACAAGTGTGCCTGACTGGAACTCGTGTCCTGCCCGTCTGTGTCGGGTTGGGGTGGCTGTACGCACCCCGGTGGTTCACAGCCTCTACACTGCACGTATATCTGGCAATGTTTTTAATTGCAGCATTTATTTGTTCTAGGGCCATCCATCATTGAATGGTAGATACTGTATACAAGTGCCAAATCACCCTTAATGAAGAAGAATAAAAAATCTTATGTTACTCAGTCTCGTAAATGTGATGTGTTAAACCATCCAGTTTTATGCTCACAATGTGCACAATGCACGCATATTTTACTAAAATACCATTGAATCCCTCTGGAAATTGAAAAGCAGTTCACAGACAGGAAGCACATTTACATGAGATTGCACTTTTGAACTGAAGAAGTCTGACCCACAAACAAGGGGGTCTTCAAGTCAAAAGCGCTATCCCGTGTAAACGGGCTTCCTGTCTGTGCACTTGGTTCATTCTCCAGAGGGACTGCATGTGGTTTGTATGTTGTAAGCATATGACTGGATCAGTCGACAAGCAGGCCATCTGACACAAGTATCATTTGTAAGGTTTTGTCATGGACGTTTCTTCAAATTGTTCCAGCATTGATCACCAGAGGCTCACATTATATCATTAATAAAATGAATAATAATTAATTAATAATATACATTGTTACAGGTATCTCCGTTCTTCATGAAAACATGAGATACAAAAGAAAAAATGTATCAGCCATCATTACGAACTATACGGCATAAATAAGGTATTTACTTTTTTTCATTTTTGGGGTATTCCTTTAAGACAAAGTCAAACGTGTTGGATGTTGTCGTGGAAAGTCACAGAGATTGGCCTGAATGATTTACTGGGAATGTCACAAGAGTGAGCAGCGCCTGACCGCAGCGATGTCAGTGATTTATGCAAACAAAGTCCACAACCTAGAAAAAAAGTCATGTAGTGTCACAAGGGCTTAAAGCACATGTGCCTGCAAAAGGAATTTTGGCCTCCTAACTTCTTAAATAATTCAAAATCCAAACGTTGGGCTCCCAGTTACTAGACAAGAATTCATGCTGCAGTTTACTAATGAAATCCTAAGTACAAATTCAGACTGACGTACTGTACTTGTGAATTCACAGTGGTAAACGGAAACATGAAATGAAATGACATTTTGTGATTACTACTGTGATGGCTGACAATGTATATATTTTTTTTACTAATACCCTACACTTTGTTTCTAAAGAGCATGGAGAAAAGGGAATTTCAACAGAAATAAACAATTTAAGCACCCTAGTAAGATTCCCTGTCTACATTATTCATGCACCTTCAGTAACCTTCTGTTTCTTCCTGTCATTTTTCCCAGACTCTGTCTCCGGGCACCCATGTTCAGTGGGACTCTGCAGGTACCATGGATTAGTATCTGTCCCAGGAGAAGGGCCAAGGGAAACCAGCAGGCCAATGGCACGCTCTCGTCGTTCCTGTTGGTAATGCAAAGTGCCATTAAAATGGAGCACAGTTTAGACGTCCATCTTCAATACTGCTGTAGGTACTTTACCTTTTCCTGTTGCTTTTCTTTTTCATACTCCTCATTTCCTCTCTTCTCTCTCTCTCCGACTGTCATTCACTCCAAACAAGTCCAAATGCTTCGATTTCTCCTGTTGTTGAAGACTGCCGCCTTCTTCCTTCTTACTCTCTGGGGAAGAATGCAAAGTGCGTGCCTTTCTGCGAAGGAATTCAGTTCGGGCCTAAAGCACAAAATACAATGTTGCTAAACTAATCAATTATAATAAAAAATCTTGGGTCGAGACATGATCTTCTCGGAAGACACTTTGAAGTCCGTGAGATTACTTGCACGTCACACCCTACTTACAAACAATTTATCGAGACACTTTAACGTCCCACAAGACAAGGAAGTGAGACAAAAGGACATCTGCTGTACAGGCTTTTACATGATCACTGGGCAGAGCAACATGCGGATCACACAGCACAGCACAAGCAACAGCTGGCTTAAAGGACAGCCCCCCTATGGTGGGGAATAACTCATTCACTACAGCTTTATTACTGGCAAATATCAAGAAATAAAAAACGGATGAAAATGAATGAATTGAAATTAACAATCTCTTTAAATTGTGTATCCGATTAACCAAACCCAGGTGATGGCGAGCAAAACGAGCAGGCGGCCCCCTAGAACTAAAAAAAAAAAAAAAAACTTCAAGCAGGTTATTCTTACAGTCGTATGAAAAAGTTTGGGACCCCTCTTAATTCTTTGGGTTTTTGTTTATCATTAGCTGAACTTTCAAAGTAGCAACTGCCTTTTAATATCTGACATGTCTTATGGACACAGTAGGATTACAGCAGTGACATTAAGTTTATTGGATTAACAGAAAATATCTTAAATCATTCTTCAGGCGGATTGAACACTTAAGTGCCAGTTTAAGTGAAAACTTAAAGAAAACGTACTAAGTAATTGCAACACAAACACTGACTTAATCAGTTTTAATGTGAAAAAATGCCAATGAAAGAAGAGAAGAATCGGGTGGAGAAAAGAAGTTGCTCAGGAAACAACAAGCACATCAACCTCTGAGCAAACGAATGGTAAAACATACAGAGAAAGAAAGAGGATGAAAACTAGGAGTGCTCAAGTCAAGAGTATTTATTACACGTTATCGTGCAGTGCGCCGTTACTGGTATTTTATATTGTTGGTTAGTTTGTTGTTAGATTAAGTTTAATTACTTTATTCATTGTAATCTATGATTGTAAATGTATGAGTTATTACATCTTTTCACTTTTGTTACCTGTTCTACTCTACTTGCTGAACAATCAGGTCCTAGCTTCATGTTACTCGATTATGTTTACCTCTTTTGTAAGTCACTTTGGATAAAAGCTTCTGCTAAGCAAATACATGTAAATGTAAATGAGATTAATCATAAGGTTGTCAGTGTGGTGCTTGCATGTTCTCCCTGACTTTGACTCCTTTCCACTATAGTTTTCTCTCACATCCCAAAGACGTTTGAGTCGAAGTCTGAGTGGTGACACAAATTACCCCCGATAAAGGACATGGTGACATCCTGTCCAGAATTGTGCTCCTACCTTGTGCGTGGTGCTGCGTGGATGGGCTCTGCCCCAACACAATTCTACAATCTGGATGAATGGATGGACAGATAATGAAGACTGACTTATCTCAGGTACATATATCACTCCAGCCCGGTGCCTCCATTGTACACAAAAAGGGTCTATTTGCAGACCTGCAGAGCTCTGCCCGTTTACACCACGGCTACAATTAGTGTTGTGAGCGGGTTATCCGAGTCAAATAATGACAACCGATCATCAAGTCGATTCCACGTACTTTGAGCTCCAGGCTGCAGAGATGCCAGGCTGGCTTATCCTCGGATCCTACCTGGGAATGAGCGTCACACTTATTAATGATGTACGGTTCCTCTTTTTGGCCAGTAGACGTCACTGAACTCCTCAAAGCTCTCAATTGTTCCCCACTATTTTATAGGTTTACTGTATATACAGGTAATCAATATTGTCATGTGTGCAATGTGTTCAGATCTAGGAACACACGGACAGAGTCGTCACTAATACCTTTCACGGAAGGTTTTATGAATCGAGTAAGAAGCTGCATCATAAACCTACACGAACTGCTTTCAGCCCGGTTCATCCTCTATGCTTCCATTCCCAAACTGGACGTTAAGGCACTTTCAAATTGCACTGTATTTCACTTATTTTCTTAGTTACACAATCTACTGAATATTCAATAATTGTGCGAGTTTTGCACATTTCTCTTGCTTGCCTTTGGTTTACGATGTGACGCGACTGTGCATTGACGAGAGCGTAACGCGTAAGTCGAATGTAAACGAGCATTGACCCAAACTGCGCTCCGTAGCTGTCCCGCCTGCGCTACGCTTACCTCCTGCTCTGCGCGCTCCACCCTCCTCTGGCGGTCGCGCTCTTCTTCGGCGGCCTGCGCCTCGTCTCTTCGGACTCGCGCAACATTATCTTTGTTGCGAACGTGCCAGCTTTTCTTAGGTAGGATGTTCATGTTTTCTGAGTTGCTTCAAAAAGAAACACAATACGTCAAAAATGCTCTCCCCGTCTGTTCTTCCTCACCAGCCACGCTTTAATAAAGTGGAGAATCTTTAAGGCATTGCATCGGTTTAGTGAAAAGCCTTTTAACAGCCAAAAAGGTAAACAATTGAGCTGCCCTCTTGTTCAAGAGTTTTTGTCAGTTATTCCTTTAAGATTGTAGTGCCATCTATTGGTGGGAGGGTGAAGTGATCGTCGTAGTAGCATTACATTCTACTACATAGCTGGAGATAAGTACCTTCCACCAGCCTGAGTATTTTGTTTTCCAACCACAGCAGTGTAATTAATTAAATAATATTTGCTGTAATAATATTTTCAATAAGCGTGTATTGAAGTAACAGGTGCTGTCTTTTTACTTTTATTACTTGACTAGCCACTAGCCCAGTGGTCTCAAACTCCGGTCCTGGAGGGCTGCAGTGGCTGCAGGTTTTCATTCACTTTTCTTAATTAGTGACCAGTTTTTGCTGCTAATTAACTTCTTTTTTTAATTTTAATTGACTTGTTCTTGAATTCTCAGACACCTTAATTGTTTCTTTTTCCTTAATTAGCAGCCAAATAATGAGATACAAAATGAGCCAAAATATGACCACCAAACTGTGTCCATCATACAGTACCTGAAAATAAAGAAAGGTGAAGTTTTCAGGAATGTTGATCTGCTCAGGTCCCCAAAACATTTTAACAGCACTCTTAGAAATTCAGAAATGTATGCTATTGCACAAGGAGAGCAGCAACACGTCATACAATTAAAGAACGGGTTTAATTAACACCAAGAATCGGCGCCTAATTAAGCAACTGGTTGGGGTGAAATTGGTTGGAATTTGAGGCTTTGACATAGTGGCTCACTCACTTCACATTTCATTTCTGCTTGGGTGCCATTTAATGTAAGAAATGAAGCAATTCAGAGCAACAAATCCAAAAAAACGTCAATTAAAATGAAAGGAAAAGGAGTTCATTAGCAGCAAAAACAGGTCACCAGTTAAGAAAAGGGTTAGAATGAAAACCTGCAGACACTGCAGCCCTCCAGGACCGGAGTTTGAGACCACTGCTGTAGCCCCTGGTTTCAAAGTGTGTCCCCATCAAAGTCTACTGTAAATAACGTGTTCTCATCAGTTCCCAAAAATTAAATGATATACTGAGGCGATGTCATTTGAATGTTACAATGTGTCTCTCCAGTTATTTTATGGTTTTTACCCACCTTGTCTTTTGTAATGCTTTTAATTTAAGAATTCTCACCCTGAACACATTTTTAAATGACATTTAGTACTTAATAGCAATTCTCTTCAGCTTGCATGTGCTGGCACAAGAAACAAACCCTACAGATAATTACTATTTATTATTATCTATGTGCAGACCCCTTCACTTTTTCTAAAGTGCTTTGAGTAGTGAGAAAAACGCTATATAAATGTAAAGAATTATTATTATTAGTTTTATTATGTTGCAGCCTTATGCCAAAATTATTTAACTTCATTTTTTCCCTTCATTATGTAACACTCAGTATACTCCGGACTGAAAGAACAAAACATGATTTTTAGATGTGATTGCAAATTTATTAAAAACAGAAAACTGAAATACGACATTACACAAGTATTCAGTCCCTTTACCCAGTACTCAGTTGAAGCCCTTTGGGAACGATTACAACGTGAAGTCTTCTGGGTTATAAGACAACAAGCTTCTCACAGCGGGGTTTGTGGATTTCTGCAGACCCTCTCAACTCTTTCTGGTTGGGATGGAGACCTTTGGTGGACGGATGGTTTCAGGTGTCTCCAGAAATGTGGATTGGTTTTAAGTTCAGGCTCTGGCTGGACAACTCAAGGACATTTACAGATTTGTCCCTAAGCCACTCCTGTGTTTTCTTTGCTTTGTGCTTCGGGTCATTGTCTTGTTGAAATGTGAACCTTCAGCCCAGTTTGAGGTCCAGAGTGATTTGGTGTGAGTTTTCATTAAGGAAAACTTGCACTGTTCAGCTTTCCCTTAATCCTGTTTAGTCTCCCAGTCCTTGCCAGTAAACACAACCCCACAGCATGATGCTGCTGCCGTCATCATGCTTCACCGCTGGGTATTGCGCGGGCGATGAGCCGTGCCTAGCTTCCTCCAGGCATGACACTTAGAACTGAAGCAAAACAGTTCAATCTTACTTCAGACCAGAGAATCTTGTTTCTCGAAGTCTTAAAGTCCTTTAAGTGCCTTTTTTAGAAACTCCAAGCAGTGTTTTTTTTGTTATATACCTGGGAGAGACTTCTATCTGCTATAAACCTCAGATGCGTGAAGAGTCAAAAGTGTTGGCAGTACCCTCATAAGCACCCTGGAGCTCAGCCAGAGTAACCATCGACTTCTTTTTCATCTCTCTTACCAAAGCCATTCTCTCCAACTGCTCACTTTGGCTGGGTGGCCTGTGTAAGAGTCATACCTTTTCCAAACTTCCTCCATTTTAGAATTATGGAGGCCACTGTGCTCTTGAGAACCTTCAGTGGTACAGGAATTGTTTCTAGGCTTCCCCAGATCAGTGCCTCAACCCAGTCCTGTCTCTAAGCTTTGCAGGCAATTCCTTCAACCTAATGGCTTGGTTTTTGCTCTGATGCCCACTGTCAGCTGTGGGACCTCATATAGTCAGGTGTGTGCTTTTCCTGATCATATCCAGTGAATTGAACTGACCATGAATGGAATCCAAACAAGCTGCAGAAACATCTTACCGATGATTAATAGAATGGGATAAACTGAGCCAGATGTCAAGGGTCATAGAGCAAAGCTTCTGAATGCTTGTGCCAATATGATATTTCAGTTTTTACTTTTAATAAATTTGCAAAGAATTCTAAAATCTTGTTTTTACTTTGTCATTTTGGAATATTAAGAGTTGTTTGATTAGAGAAAAATGAATTTAAACAACTTTAGCATGAGGCTTGAAAAGGTAAAAAAAAAGTTAAAGTGTCTGAATACTTTCTGAATTCACTTTATATGTTTTTATATATAATACTTCCAAAAACATACCTTTGCTAGATTTTTTGACACAGTATGGTAAACCCCAATGTGAGGGGTAGCCTGTCAACATTTAGACAGAAATCAGGTGGTGGAAGTGTTTGAACCTTTAGGATCTACTGGTCATAATGGAATACGCTTTACAGTATTTTTACATATGCAAATGTAGTGCATATGCAAAAATGAAAACTTTTTAGCCCCATACTAGAGCACATTTTCAGCAGATGAGGCAAAATCCAAGAGAGATAAGGTGGATTACACTTTTAATTATGGAGACAATTGTAAAGGAACAGGTTTAAAAACATTTTACATCTAATGCAGGAAATGAGAAGTGAAGCAAAATGGCACCTTTTATTGGCTAACTGAACCGATTACAATATGCCAGCTTTCGAGGCGGCTCATCTTGCCTGAAGGAGCTGAGTTGCCTCAAACTGGCATATTGTAATCGGTTCAGTTAGCCAATAAAAGGTGCCATTTTGCTTCACTTCTCATTGTATCTATAATGGCTAACACATTAATAAATTTGTGAATTTCCCATTGGGATTAATAAAGTATCTATCTATCTATCTATCTATCTATCTATCTATCTATCTATCTATCTATCTATCTATCTATCTATCTATCTATCTATCTATCTATCTATCTATCTATCTAACACGGTACAACACCCTACTACTACAGACATCAAATGCAGGACAAATGTATCCCAGAAATTAGCAGTGATAAGAAATAAAAAATCTCTGCAGTGAGTAAATACATAATAACAAGAGGAAAGAACAGTTGTTTATGGCGAATAAGACTACTACCTCCACTGCTAACCAAAGGGCATCTGAGAGCAACTATTATAAAGGAAATTAGGGAAATATATAAATATAAGGGCGGCACGGTAGTGCAGCGGTAGCCTTGCAGTTAGGAGACCTGGGTTCACTTCCCGGGTCTTCCCTGCGTGCAGTTTGTATGTTCTCCCCGTGTTTCCTCCGAGTGCTCCGGTTTCCTCCCACAGTCCAAAGACACGCAGGTTAGGTGCATTGGCGATCCTACATTGTCTCTAGTGTGTGTTTGGCGTGTGGGTGTGCGTGCCCTGTGGTGGGCTGGCGCCCTGCCCAGGGTCTGTTTCCTGCCTTGCACCCTGTGTTGGCTGGGATTGGCTCCAGCAGAAACCCCAACCGTGACCCTGTAGTTAGGATATAGCAGGTTGGATAATGGATGGATGGATGGGAAAGGCATATAGAGAAAAAATATTGCAGTAAAGGCAAAATATGACCCAAAGGGATTCGTTCATTATTTTAGTAGTAAAAGAACAGTCATGGAGCAGGTGAGGTGTATCAGGAACACTAAAGGCAAATTAGGATATACAGACAGCAAAACAGCAAATTCTCTAAATTACCGGTACTTTAATTTTTCAGATGATTCATGTGTAAGGAAGAGGAGAAATGCTGCTTGGATGAAAAAGGCTGAAGTCAAACAAATCACCAGAACTGGATTCATTTAAGCAAGCTAGTGAGATCAAATATAATCTTTTGATGCATCTTTTCAAATGTCACTGCACACTGGGAAAGTTCCTAATCACTGGAAGCTAGCTAATGTTATACTGTTTATATAAAAATGGTGTTTGTGCAGATGCAAGCAACTATAGGCCAATATTCTTAACGCGTATCACAGGTAAATTAATGAAAGGAATTGTAAAGAAAAAGTCTGAGCTTCACATCACAAGATCGGTAGTGAAACAGTCAGCATGGGTTCAGATGTGGGAGGTCATGTATTACTATATGCTGGAATTCGATGAGAAGCAACAAAAACATTCAATAAAGGGAAGTGGAAATGATTTTTTTTTTGATTTTCGGACAGCCTTTGATAAGGTCCCACATGAGAGTCTAGGCAGAACATCGAAAGAAGTGGAAATTCAGGGTGATTTGTATAAATAGGTGCAACACTGGCTCAGGTACAGAACTAGAGGGTTATAGTGTGAGAATTAGGTGATGTCAGGATTGGTGTCCTTCAGGGGTCACTGCTGGGGCTGCTGCTATTTTTAACACATATAGTATAAATGATTTATTTCAATTAAATTACAATCGGGTAAAATAATCAAAAATTAGTCAAATATCCCAGATCAAATAAGGCAAGCAAGAGACAGGGCCTCTGCCTGCACTGGTGCACATCAATTTTCATTTGGAGAAAAGTGAAATCCAACCAGTGTCTCATACTGAAGCAGTTAAGGGACATCCATTATCCTTATACACACGTCTCACATGCTAATGTAGGGGGAGCATCTTAACTGTGCACAGACAGCAACTAGGCTCAGAAATGAACCCAAAACCCTCGACCTGGGAGACTGTAGTGCCAGCAATTGTGCCAGTCTTGTGTAACAGGACAAATGTAAGGTGAAATCATCCTTGGGCAATTCACTGCCAGGCTTCACTAGTGCAAACAAGATGCCTCTGTAAAGGACATTCTGTAATCGCTTTGTAGGCTGTTAAGATGTTTACTGTCCTGCAAGGTGGCTCCTGGGTGCTATTCACGTCAACATCCAGAGCCGAGTCAGAATACACATGCTGTCCATTAGACTCCTCTTGTCAGCAATTAGTGTATGTAATGAGGCTTGTGATGAGTCTTCTTCAAGTTCTGACGTCTTTCTTGAAAGGAAACAAACTGCAGAAGCATCTCAGACAGGAAGGCCTGACGGCACCACACGGCAGGTCCCCTCTATGCTTGCGCTGCTATAGAGGCAGCTGGGTGGCTGATATGGCACTCAGCTTATTGTGAATGCCATGATCTGCACCCATACACTCAAGATACAACCTCAAACTGTATAGGAAGTAAGGCCCTTTAAAGCCTGCTACAAACCCACTGAAACCGCAGAGAGTATCGACCTGAGACCTTTGAAATGCTTTCAAACCTCATTCAATCCAAATCTCAACACAAATTCCATAATCATTACCATATGCTATTAATTCATGGTAAGTATAATGTCTGCTTCCAGTTTCCTAAAGAAATGTGATGAAATAAAGCATCTACTTACTTTATTTCAAAACAATCCAGCTAGTAATGCTAAGACACGAGAAAGCAAAGCTTGGCAGGTCTCCAGCGACTGATGATGGCCAGGCTGCCTGCTTCATATTTTTTCTTATTTTCAAAATACAGTGCATCTGCTACCAAAAAGTTAACATGCAATGCCTGTGTTCTTTTGCCCATTTGAGCCTTTTCACTGTTGCAGATGCCACACTGGCATTTGAAGGGCACTTAAGGAAGAAGCCAATCTGAAAGGCATTTGTTTCACACACCACAGACTCTGATGTCCTTATCCTCTTGTGCAGTTGTGCGTCTGGACCTTCTGCTTCTTCTTCTGTCCTGGATTAGACCCAGTTTGCCATCTTTTCACACCATAGTGGTCACCTTTATTTGGAATCTTCTCTCACAAGGACTAACCTTCATTTCACAAAACAGCTACAGACTGATGTTATAACAACTGGACTCAGAGGATGGCAAGTTACACACTCAAGCAAAACCTCACTGAATCTGGACTTGGCCACGCCAAACCGTACTAACTGTAAAAATAATATTTCACCTTACTTCCATGCAAGCTACCCTGGTCAATGGAAAAAAATAGTTATGTCAAAATAAAGGTTTTGTAAACATAAAGCGTATGTATTAAAATGATGTAGTGATAAACACAATTCACGTACCTCAATCCCAATATAATGTAAATGAAAATAAGTACTGTAATAAAAAAAACACAAACCAATTCCTGCTCTCCCTTACTTTAACTGCAATACATAAATATTTACAAAATGAGGGGCAAATAGCCACACACACGCACTCACACACACACACACACAGTCCAGTATAAAGTACAGCTATTGCAGGGAATGAAAACGGTGGAAGCCGGCAGTCCAGGTAAAGTAAATGAAAGCAGATGAAATGAAATATAATGTCACTGGTATGTCCAGAAAGTAAATCAACAGCCCTGGGAAGTTTGTCTGTGATGTTAATCGTGATCCATATGTTCTGCAGATGCGTTCTCTACTTCCTGTCTTAGTTGAGATGTGTGTGTCCTCATTTAAATGAAGCAACTCAGAACTAGATGTTACCATCGCAAGATATCCCCTCCATTAGGAGAAGGTTAAAAGTTGCCACTGGTGACCTCTGCTGTTTGTAGATGGAAAAGCTTCTTCCAGTACATTTAAATACACAAGAAAAGGTTCACTTATAAACACAGAACAAGCAGAAAATGTGTTTCTTGAAAAAGTTGTTTTGTTTTGTCCATTTTTGAACCCAGGATTGAGCTTAAAAGAATGCAAGTGTCTTGCAATTAAAGGAATTCCCATTTCTTTGTTATATTGAACAGAACAACAGGTTTCTCGTGTTCAAAAGCAATTGCAAAGGTTTCTCTAATAACCACTTAGCATTTAAACATAATCAGTTACAGATGGGCTAAGAGACTTTACCATTAGGACACTGAGATAATGACTGATGACAATGGGTCCTTGCAATCAATTGGTGAAAAATAAATTATAAATTGCCATTTAAGACTAGTAATGTCTTGGGAATATTTTTAAGGTATCTTAATTTAAAAAGTGTCAATTATTATCAAAAATATGAAATCATCTGGTGTAAAATGAATAGCCTTGACACTCACAAAAAAGTTTGGGGCAGCCACCCATATATTGTCCCTGGCTGCAAAAGAGTTTTGAAAGAGCACTCATGTATTGTTTCACTCTGTTTTGAGTCCTGAACTGAACTGACGAGCTGGGAAAAGATGAAAGGCGGATGTGATGTCTTCTGGCCTGAACCGGAAGTGACGTCAATCTGGGCGCCAGAACCGGAAGTGATGTTGCATCAGGCAGGTTTCCACGTATTTGACCTGCAGAGATAACAGAGGTAGGTTTAGTGCACCCTGCCACCCCCTGGCCTGGCGGGTATACATATACAGTATATATACACATATCAACATATATATACACATACATATACACACATACATATATACATATACATACATATATATACACACATACATTCATACATACACACATATATATATATATATATATATACAGTAATCCCTCCTCCATCGCGGGGGTTGCGTTCCAGAGCCACCCGCGAAATAGGAAAATCCGCGAAGTAGAAACCATATGTTTATATGGTTATTTTTAGAATGTCATGCTTGGGTCACAGATTTGCGCAGAAACACAGGAGGTTGTAGAGAGACAGGAACGTTATTCAAACACTGCAAACAAACATTTGTCTCTTTTTCAAAGTTTAAACTGTGCTCCATGACAAGACAGAGATGACAGTTCTGTCTCACAATTAGAAGAATGCAAACATATCTTCCTTTTCAAAGGAGTGCAAAGCAAGCAGTCAAAAAAAAAATCAATAGGGCTTTTTGGCTTTTAAGTATGCGAAGCACCGCCGGTACAAAGCTGTTGAAGGCGGCAGCTCACACCCCCTCTGTCAGGAGCAGGAAGGGAGAGAGAGAGATAGAGAGAGATAGCGAGAGACAGATAAAAAAAATCAATACGTGCCCTTTGAGCTTTTAAGTATGCGAAGCTCCGTGCAGCATGTCCTTCAGGAAGCAGCTGCACACAGCCCCCCTGCTCACACCCCCCTACGTCAGCGCAAGAGAGAGAGAGAGAGAGAAAGAAAGTAAGCTGGATAGCTTCTCAGCCATCTGCCAATAGCGTCCCTTGTATGAAATCAACTGGGCAAACCAACTGAGGAAGCATGTACCAGAAATTAAAAGACCTATTGTCCGCAGAAACCCGCGAAGCAGCGAAAAATCCGCGATATATATTTAAATATGCTTACATATAAAATCCGCGATGGAGTGAAGCCGCGAAAGGCGAAGCGCGATATAGCGAGGGATCACTGTATATATATATATATATATACACATACAGACACATATATATACATATCTACATATATATACACACATATATACATATCTACATATATATATATAGACATACATATATACATACATACATTCACATATATATATATATATATATATATATATATATATACATATATATATATATATATATATATATAGCCAAATCCGCGCGCTTCGCAGCGGCGAAGTACTGCTTTTAAATTTTTATTAAGAAGAAAAGAAAACCTTTTTAATTTGAGGGAAAATATACCAATAACAATTTGTTAAGGATCTGTTTTTTGGTGAAGCTGCCTTTACACAGCCTCTCCGCTGTTTTATAAACGAATGCCATATAAGGCCGTCCTTTCTCCTTGCTTAGCTGTTCTGTATTGTTTTATTGTTTGTTTATTACGATTGTTATAGTTATTGTGTAGCTATTTGAGACTCACTTTTCTGTTCAGGTACTCATTTCCTTTATGTAATCCGCAGATTCTCCGCTATTTTTTGTTCGTTTATTATGATTATAGTTATTTATTGATTCCCTTCTTTAGCTGACTGCCTGCTCATTTAAGGCGCTCTGCTGTTTTTTTGTGAAGCAGCCTTTACACAGGTTCTCCGCTGTTTTATAAACGAACGCAATATAAGGTCATCCTTTTTCCTTGCTTCGCCAAGGAAGCAGCCTTTTTATTTAATCCATGGGTTTTCCGCTGTTTTATTGTTCGTTTATTACGATTGTTATAGTTCTCTTTGTATACCACGTTGTCAGTTCAGCACTCCGGTTGTAATATGACCAAGCCGTGCAAGCTTACTGTTGAGAATGCAACGTATAGTTGTTCAGGAGAAAAGCAATCTTGCCTCAAATCAATGGCAACTTTTTGTAGGTCTATGAACTTAATTTAAACTTTAGGTGTACACGGTGCTTTGTTTCCGAAGTACCTGCACTCCTGAAAATGTCTGTATGCATCAGTCGCTTCATATTCTTTTCCTACATTATCAATTGTGTAATGTGTTTTTTGAACAGGTTTGATTCATCGAAGTGATCACTCGTGCTGCGTTCAGTCAGTTCACGTGAGCTGCTCTCTTGTGTGATGTTGCAATGTCCACGGCTTTATTTAATGTTAGCTAAGACCCGGCACTTAAAAGTTTCTCGCTACAGCAATTTTAACTCCATTACAAAGTGATCCAAAGTCTCGTTTATACCTCGTGTCTTCTCATTAAACTTGTATGTCGCGAATATGGTATTGCAAACGGCAGCGGGAGCGTTTCTATAAATTGTGTAATGTGCTTTTTGAACAGGTTGGATTCATCGAAGTGATCACTCGTGCTGCGTTCAGTCAGTTCACGTGAGCCGCTCTCTTGTGTGATGTTGCGATGTCCACGGCTTTATTTACTGTTAGCTAAGACCCGGCACTTAAAAGTTTCTCGCTACAACAATTTTAACTCCGTTACAAAGTGATCCAAAGTCTCGTTTATACCTCGTGTCTTCTCATTAGACTTGTATGTCGCGAATATGGTATTGCAAACGGCAGCGGGAGCGTTTCTATAAACTTAATTTAAACTTATGGTTTACACCGTGCTTTGTTTCCGCAGTAGCTGCACTTATGAATATGTTTGTATGCGTCACTCACTCGCTTCTTATTGTTTCGCTGCCTTCTCAATTGTGTAATGAATGTTTTCTTCAGCGCTCTTTGGGGCTCTTCCTTGTTTTCTACGTACTGCGTTCACAGTCTGTTCACGTGATTACGTGGGAGGCGTGATGACGCGATATGCAACTCCGCCTCCCACGGCCATCGAGCTGCAGTCTATTACAGTATATGGACAAAAAAGAGGTTCCAGTTATGACTGTTACGCGTAGAATTTCGAAATGAAACCTGCCTAACTTTTGTAAGTAAGCTGTAACGAATGAGCCTGCCAAATTTCAGCCTTCCACCTACACGGGAAGTTGGACAATTAGTGATGAGTGAGTGAGTGAGAGTGAGTGAGTGAGTGTGAGTGAGTGAGTGAGTGAGTGAGTCAGTGAGGGCTTTGCCTTTTATTAGTATAGATATATATATATATATATATAATATATATATATAAGAGACAGTAAAAGGTTTGGTGGTAGCCACCCTGTATGCATGAAGCTAATGCAAAAAGCAATGATTAAAAGGTCTTTACAGACAGAGTTCAAACAGAACTGAATTAATGGGAACATGATGGCGTTTCTATAGATGGGTCGGAGGAAATTATGTCATTGGAGGTGGAACTGGAAGTGATGTGGACAGGCTCAGGCAGGATTTTCCTGAGGTGGTCTGCAGGACAGAGATAGAAAGGGTTAGTGCACACTGCCACCCCCTGGTGTGGCATGAAATGACCATCTTTCTAGCCCATTGGCTACCTCCTATTCGCAAATGTGTGACAATATATATATATATATATATATATATATATATATATATATATATATATATATATATATATATATATACACACAAAAAGAAAGTAACAGGGAGATGACAAAGAGTTGTGGCCCAGCCTGGACCTTGTTTAATGTATAAGAAATGAAAAGAACAATTGAAAAGAAACGGAAAATCGAGAGTACACCTTATGAGAAAGATTTAGGAGTCGTAGTGGACTCTAAGCTATCGACTTCCCGAAAGTGTTCAGAAGCCATTAAGAAGGCTAACAGAATGTTAGGTTATATAGCTCAGTGTGTGGAGTACAAGTCACAGGAGGTTCTGCTCAAGCTTTATAACACACTTGTGAGGCCTTATCTGGAGTACTGGGTGCAGTTTTGGTCTGCAGGCTACAAAAAGGACATAGCAGCACTAGAAAAGGTCCAGAGAAGAGCGACTAGATTGATTCCAGGGCTACAGGGGTTGAATTATGCGGAAAGATTAAAAGAGCTGAGCCTTTACAGTTTAAGCAAAATAAGATTAAGAGGTGACATGATTGAAATGTTTAAAATTATGAAGGGAATTAGTACAGTGGATCGAGACTGTTATTTTAAAATGAGTTCATCAAGAACACGGGGACACAGTTGGAAACTTGTTAATTGTAAATTTCGCACAAACATTAGGAAGCTTTTCTTTACACAAAGAACGATAGACACTTGGAATAAGCTACCAAGTAGTGTGGTAGACACAGGGCTGGATTTTCCTATAGGCTAACTAGGCTTCAGCCTAGGGCCTCAAGATCAAGAGGGGCCTACATTCAAATTGTTAGCAAAATTTTATTATCTCTCATGTAATTTACAAACTTAAAAATGGAAGGTGAAAGGGCCTCATAAGTGGAATAGCCTAGGGCCTCTTTTCATATAAATCCGGCCCTGGGTAGACAGTAAGATGTTGGGGACTTTCAAAACTCGACTTGATGTTTTTTTGGAAGAAATAAGTGGATAGGACTGGCGAGCTTTGTTGGGCTGAATGGCCTGTTCTCGTCTAGAGTGTTCTAATGTTCTAATGAAAGACCATCTTGGATGTTGGGAATACTCAATGCCTCTCTCTTAGGCAAAAGATTGAATCATTGTGGAGGAGCTCCAATAGTCCAGAAATGATTGGCAACTTCCAGTGACATTATTCAGTAAATAGGGCAGAAGAGGCGGGACTTCCAGGGCGAAGCCAGATGTGATGTCAGTGGCCGTTGTGGGACTTGTACTCTGCTCTGCAGGTGAGAGAAGAGAGGGTGTTAGTGATCGTGCTACCCCAGTCACTGGTGTCATTGTACACACCTTAATAGCATTTTGTAGATGTTCCTAATGTGTGCGTATGTGACATTAGTAAAAAAGAAGGGACAAGAGCACATCAAAGTAATCCCAGTCAGGAACACCCCATTTAATTCCCAAAGGCACTGGATGAAAACAAAACAAAAAAGTAGCAGCAGCGTTGGAGAAGTCTTGCTCTATGTTGAACTGTATCTTCCAATGACTTGGTCAAAGAAATGACCACACACACATCTCTGGTCTCCATCACTCTTTTATCTTGGTTTTTCACGAGTGACAGAGGCAGAGGCATGATGGGATTGGCATTTTGGTCTTCTTCTGATGTCCTCTTGCCCACTCAGTTAAAGGGTTTTTCCTTTCTATCCTTCCATGTGTCTTCGTATAGGACTAAGTAAAGCACTCAGCATACACATGTATGACTGTTTACAATATAACGTATGTTTATATGTATATATGTATATATCCTACACACTCACACACACAGACACCCATATTTTATATTGTGACCAAGGGGTGCGTACCTGGTGTTAGGGAGACCATTGCTATCTTTTCCTACAGAGTTATCAATAGGAAAATAGAAGAAGAGTGTAGTAGAATTAAAACCTCATTAATTGGTACGTTTCATAAAACCAAAGAGTGCTTCCGCCTTCAAGTTTCAATGAAACAAAACCAAAGCCCAATATGAGAGACAGTAATTGTGGGTGAGAGAACAAGACGGTCAAAGCTGAAAACATACACAACAAAAGAGCAAGACGATAAACTTAGAGTTCTTTTGAGTTTTGACATCCAAAGATAGAATAAGGATTTGAACTCATAGCCGTCTTTTAATCCTGTTGCATCGATTACACATGGGTCACGACCTCAGGGCCACGCCCCTAACAACACTGGCGGTAGACTTAACAACAGAATTAAACAATGGCAGTGTTTGAGGACACAAATCATACCAAATCATGACAATGTTGCTGATGTAAGCATTGCTAAGTCACAGCTCCATGAGACAGGGTTCAAACCCAAGCACAGTCACTGTCTGTGTGGAGTTGTCACATTCTCCACTAATTCCTTTTAACATCACAGAGAGGTTTCAAACTAGGCTAACTGGTAAATCTAAAGTATGTGTGTGAGTGTGCATTGTGATGGACTGTCGCCTCATCCAGGACCAGGTATTGCCCTTATGCCTGCGGTGCAGAGATATATTTTAGCACCTATGAATGTGAGCTGCTTTACGTGGCTTTTATTTAGGATGGACGCCCAAATTCATGTTTCTTTCTGCACAGAGTAGCCCAGAATGGGATGTTTGTCCATCATATTGAACCATCCTATAACTGGAATGTCAAAAATATTACTGGATTGGCCTGCCACACAAGCCACACCATGTAGAGAGGATGTTATGGCAAGCTCACGCTAGCACAACTGTTTTGCACGTATGAAGGTAAAGTGGTGTTTGCAGAGTCTCAAGGCAGTCTGGAGGAAGGAGCAGATCCTTACCAATACGACTGATTAGATTGCACATTTAGTAAACATGTTTAAACACAAAAATACATGCAGCAAGTGTACATTCTGAGCTTTCCTGAATCCTATATTTATAATTAATGTTTAAGATCCCACATAAAGCACAGCCTGTAGTGATATAAGGAAGAAGTGAGATAATAAATTTGCTTTTCTTCTCATTTATCTCTTTTAAGATACATCCAGACTTTCCCCTTCAAAGCACTGCTGCAGCAAAGAAGACCTATCAGAGTGACTCTGACCCAGAAAAGCAGCGTGCCCCCAAGTATTCACTGATAACACCTTGTGTTCATCAGCCAAAGCACATATAAAATTCCCATACTAATTCTACATCTGTTTTCCTGACAATTCCAAAGATTATTCATGGGAAGTGTAGAAGTTCAACATCCCAGATCCTTGAATGTGAGCTTTGCACGCAACAACATCTGCCGTTTACTATCAAATGGTGGGCAGGACTGCAAAAGCTCACTTCCATTAGTACCGTTAAAAAGAATTTCAGTCTACCAGGACATATAGGCTTTCTATTGTATAAAAGTTCACTTTAAGCAAATTTGACAACACATTGGTATTTGAAATTTAAAGAGACACATTTTTCAGTATGAGAGGTAGATCTTTGATTTTACTTCAGGCCAAGAGTGATCAACATCGGTACTGGAGGGTCTCAGTGGCCGCAGGTTCTTGTTTTGTGTAGAAAATAATCTTTGCCAATAGCAGGTCTTATATCACGACTTGTTAGTGTTTTAACTGTGCGATGTCAGGTCATTATTAAATCGTACATTTTTTTTTACTTTCTAATGATATCATCCAGATGGTTTGAAGCATAAAGGAGTAGAGTAATTTTCAGTTCTTAGCTTTCCCTTCATTTTCCTTCTGAGTACTTTATTAAACCAAACACACGATGAACACACACAGGTGTAAATGGACACAAGCTTCAAGGAAAACTGCTGGCTGCTTTGTCATTTGCATCTTATTGTTAATAAGAAGAAATTAAAAACAGTGACTTCTGCTTTTTAAGCCTAAAATAAGCAATTAAACGTACCAAAGTGAGACAACAAAAAAGAAGCATAAAAAATTCACCTGAGCAATAGGTGCTTCATCAGTAATAAATGACTTCTCATGACGTAATTAGGTTGGAACAAAAACCTGCAGCCACTGCGGCCCACCAGGACTGATGTTGCTCACCCCTGAGGGTCTGTGTCTCAAATAACAAATCAATATAATGAAGTTATATAGGAGCAAGCGCTGGTTACTAATTAAAAAAACGTACAGGATGAGAACATGTAGCCACTGTGACCCTCCAGGATCAGAGTTGGGCACCACTGCTTTAAGTCATTCTTCCACCTGAGCATATTCATCAAAAGGAAAATAGTATAAAACTTTTACTACTTATTTTTTGTGACAAAACATATTTGCACTTTGCCTAAAATATAATTATCCTCTTTAATAAAATCCCTTTGTGCGTCCAGGTGTCCGTGTGTGTGTGTCTTCTGGTGAAGTGCGCATGCGCGGGGCACGGTACGATGCACGATATTACTGTTTGAGAAAGTTAGAGGCGTTTTACGGAAATACAAACCAGTATTACTGCGAGAGGAAATTAAAGGTACACAATACAGTGACGCATATTACAGCCACATACAAGCCAGTATTACTGTCAGAGGAGATTAAAGGCATATTACCGCTGCGCACGCCTGTATTACCGCCAGAGAAAATTAAAGGTATATTACGGACGTACAAGCCAGCGGACGTACAAGACAGTATTACTGTCACAGAAAATTAAAGACACACAATACATGGCGGCAGCCCACAAAGAATGGTCAGCTCATCGAGTAAACATCAACAAAAGAAAGGCTGAAAGACAAAGAAAAATACGACCAACAAAAAGAATGAGGTCAAAGTCCCTTGCCATTTAATATAGACTGTTCCTACTAATGTTTATGCACTACTGTTCTAGCGCCCGTTATTGTAATGGGCTTAATGACTAGTAATATCATAATAACACAAAATAATTAGGAATGTTTGTCTGTTTTGCTCACATTGACCTCAATATTAAAGGAATACTCCACACAAAAATGATATCTGTGTAATCTGCTCCTTTACCTTATGCAGTTTCTGAAATAACAGAGGTCTTTGGTACCAAGCACTGAAAAACCGCAAACCATATCAAAAAGTCCATGGAATAAAATCTCAAGTTACTCTTGACATATACAGTAAAATCCACATATCAAATCATCCATTTGTATGCTCACAACATCACAAACACGTGTAAGTTTACTAAGTTGTAATTAAATAAGCCATTTCTAGAAACCTGCGGTGGGTTGGCACCCTGCCCAGGATTAGTTCCTGCCTTGTGCCCTGTGTTGGCTGGAATTGGCTCCAGCAGACCCCCGTGACTCTGTCTTCGGATTCAGCGGGTTAAAAAATGGATGGAATTCTAGAAACCTTCACAGGAATGAAAATGCAACTCATACAAACACACCGGAGCATCTGAGTTGAAGACCCAACTCTCTGCCTCATTCATTCGTTCAGCCCACTACCAGTTTTTTCATTGGCTAACAATTCTCTTCATATGATTTCAACAAAATCACACACCAAAAGACACCTGTAATACCGAACCTGTGATACAGAATGAGACAGGACAACATAAAGTGTTTGGGTCTCCCAGAGGACCCCATTTAATACAAACAATGTCAAAGAAATGACTAAAGAAAAACAAAAGACTTTCAATAAGTCAGTTCAGAGGTCTTCAAGATATTGATCCTGTGGCCTAATGTGGCTCCAGCAGTTGTAGGTCTGAAAATAAATGCTGACTCCCAGCTGAGTTTGTTCTTATACATGAATAGGACCAGAAGAGGTGAGATTTCTGGGAAACCTGAAAATGAAGTCTCTGGTCTTCTCCTCCTGCTCTGGTAGAAGGAAAGGGAAGAGAGGTTAGTGACCGTGCTCCACTCAAACATGTCCCCCGTCTTCAACACACTCCCGTAACATGTATGCATGACAAACAAAACATTAAATTTAAAGAAAAGCGAGTAAAAACATTGTCAGGAAAGAATATGCCTCATGCTTGAACATATCTGAGATGCGTCAACAAGCAGAGGGTCAATTCAACAGTACAGTTTCACGGATTGCTGCTAAATCATCCTGAGATACGACAGTTGTACATATAAATATAAATGTAATGATGGGAGGTCAGTCGTCAATACAAAAGCTCAGTCACGTATGTGCATGTTACAATTTCTTTCATGATTGTGTTTTCTGAAAGTAGTTTATTTAATATGTTTTTGTGTGAAAATACATGTGTTTGGAATGTTGTGATGATACGACTGAATGACCTGTCATGTGGATTATGCGACAATTTATAATAATGTGATATTTTTCCATTACGTTTTTGCTATCATTTGATGTTGGTCACCATAGACAGAACCCCTAACATATCAGAAACATCTGTGATCGCTGTTCTGCATAAAAGCATGAAATATTTTTTTTTCTCAGACATCACTGCCAACTGCATGTAGTAACAAAAATGTCATTTTTGGATAGAGTACTCCATTGAAAGGAGACGACTGGGCCGAGTTGGATTATGGTGACTTCAAAATAACTGAATTTTTGCTTTGGTATATGAAAAATGCCCTGGCAATGAAATGTTTCAGTTTTATGAACATTTGAGTGAGGCTGAATCCTAATTCTTTGTGGTCTAGTGCTTGTATAGTCACTGTGGATGTGACAGATTGACAATAATGGCAACCATCATTGTCTATTGCGAAGACCAGGGTGGATTCAAGAAGCTATCTAATCAGGGTTCTAGTGGATTAAGAAGCTTTTCTTCTATTATTAGCAGAGAAAATGTGATGTCCTCCATAAGTTCACAGGTAACTTCCAGGACTATGCGATGAATTCCATTGTGGTTTTATTTTTGTTTCATATGATCTGCAAGTATGTGAAAGTATCTTAAATGGCCAAGCAAAGCTGTACACTCTTAAAATGTGCCAGAGATATTCTTCAGAGCCATGCTATAGGAACCATTTTTATTTCCCAAAAGACCCATCCACATGAAGGTTCTAGAAAGAACCTTTTTATCTCTAACAGGCTCTGTACAATAAGTAATAATGAATAGATGCTAACAGATTTGTGAAATACCAATAGCCCACGACCTTAAAAGCACTCTTACTGCATATTATAACACAGGCCAAGTCCATATTTTCTTAATCTGTTAGTGTCCTGCTAGGTAGTCTGCCATGCATTAAAGATTTGTGGGAGCTTCTCTACAGAATAGGAAGTTTTTCAAAACACAAAGAACCCATTTCATATGACAAGAACTCTTCCCAGAATGAATGGGTCTTTGTCAAGCATTAGTTCTATGAGGAAGCCACAAAATCAGCAAAGAGCCGTAAAATATCATTAAAGAAGCCATATCTTCAAGTGTAGGTGCACCCTGTTCTTTACAATATTAACAAAAAAATAAATGATGAAGACACAGATTCAGAACAGATGTTCAATTCTCAGAAAATGGGATTCAACAAAAGCCTGACGTGCCGAAATGATTCCACAGACAAAATATCTTTATTTTTAAAAGTTTTAGTTCAAACTCAAAGTAAAACAGTTCACACAAAAAAGAAAATTAAAATAGCAAAAAAAAAGAAAAATTCTTGTTAAGAAAAGTTCTGTTCAAAGCTTAAATCTCGTTACATTTCAAATCATTGCAAATCACTTCAAACGTTTCTGAACCATTTCAAAATAATGATGTTTCTTTTTTTATTATTATTATTAATTTTATTGTAATCATTCATACAAATCGATCAATTTTTACAAAAAATAGGATTGAAAAACAAGTCGACCCCCACCCCTGAGAGAGCGAGCATGGCCAATGAAGTAAAACTTAAGGCTTGTAGACATACCTAAATTGATGAGTTTAATAGGCCAGTAGAGATGAATGGAGAAGAAAAAGAAATGTGGAGATAATTACTTCCTCGGTGCTTTAAGAGCTTATTCTAAAATTTATTGATTAGATCCTGCCAGGTTTTAAAAAAATTCTGTACAGATCCTCTAACTGAATATTTGATTTTTTCCAATTTCAAATAATATAAAACATCGGTTACCCACTGACTTAAAAGAGGAGAGTTAGGATTCTTCCAGTTTAGCAAAATAAGTCTGCGTGCCAAAAGTGTAGTAAATGCAATCACCGTTTGCTTGTCCTTCTTCACATTAAGCCCATCTGGAAGAACACCAAACACAGCTGTTAGTGGGTTAGGAGGGATTATGATACGGAGCTCAAGTGAATTCTCTGCATTGCTACTTTCCACTCCCTTTCTGATATATTGATTAAGAGATCCTTTTCCCATTGTCATCTTGGATCTTTGGAAGGGAGGTACTGTAAAATAATTTTATATATTGCAGAGATGGTGTGTAAGTCCTTGAAATTGAGTAATATAAAAAAAAGCAGCCCCACTCCAGTTCAGGGAGCCAGAGTCGGGAGGAACTAGACAAAGCTAGCGTGGTGGAGTGGAAGGAGAGAAGGAAAAATGGAAAAGTTGTGCTGTGTGTGGTGTGTGCCTTTTCAAATCTTTGCAAAAGGCATTTAGTTAATTAAAAACTTTTCATTTGAATTGAGACTGTGTCTGTGTACTTGTGTTTGGAGTTTGAGGTGTTGCAACACACCCTGGTGGTCATACCAAGCAACCCCAATTAATTTGGTCAACGTAATACACGAAATGGACAGCCACCTATCATACCGGGGGATTCATCTTACTGTTAAATGTTCTGCTCTGTCATTTGTTGGCCCTGGAGTAAGCAGTTATCTCAGGTAACTCTCTACATGCCCGTACACCCAGCCACCCTTTGGTGACAACCTATCTAACCTTCTGGGAAGGCTCCATACCTCGCTCCCTCAGTTGTACTACCACTTCACACCCAGTGTCACCTGCCATGTCAGTCCCTAATTTACATCTCTGTACCACATGTTTAGGAATGTGCTACCAGCAACATCAAGAATGTTCATTTTGCTTAATTCATGAATGTGTTACCAACATGCAGCAGAAAGGAGAATTACTGCATTAGATGAGAAGGTGGCCATTCACTCTAAAGCATCACAAGCCATATGCCACTGCTGTTTACATAAAGCAGAGTTTGTAAGCATTCAGGTCTTATGAAACAAAGCTGCATTTTGAGACCATCCTTGTTAAGATGAGAGGCCTGAGTGCATGAATAGAACAGCAAGTCAGTTAAACACAGGGTTAAGAAGACAGCAGAATTATGGAGTTGAGAGAGAGCTGACATTTCTTACCTTAAACAGCAAGTAAGCACTCGTGGAGACGAAAGGCAGTCAAGGTCGATAACTGCCAGCAATAAACCTGAGGCTCCCCTAAGTCCAGCTTTGTTCTGTTCCCAGTTTTTATTACTTCTTTTCTTGACCCTTGTGCCTTGAGAAGACGTGACAAACAAAAAAGTTAAATGTATGAGTGCAAATAAGTCCGAATCAGTTCTAAATAGTAGTCAGTAAAAGCTAACTTGCTGTACTACGTGCCTTTGCTTCTCAGTTTCTTTAAGTATGCTGAAAAGGCAACCTTGATGGTGTTTACAGGAACAACAGGAACCCAAGAAGTCAGATTTACCATCCACAGCTCTTACACGGAAACTCTTACACTGGATATGGTTGTATACCCTTCAATACTACAGACATTTGTGCAATGACTGTGCAAACATACAGCAATACTGATTCACCATATTAAAGGAAAACGAAGTCTATCTTTAATTAAAGAAAAAATAGCAAACGTGTAATTGTTCACTAACAGAATAAAACATGAAGATGGAGAACTACTGCAGTGGTATAGCCTTCATTTGCCATGGGCTATGCTGCTTAACATTGTGTCTCTAACACGCTTCTCTACTTTGTCAATGTGGTAATTGTCTTCATGTATTTATTCCTTTTGCAGATACACACTGCCAACGCCCTCCACTAACTCCATCTTAGTCTTATTAGACTTCTAACATTTGCCAATGTGTATAAACTGTCATGGACTGCCTGCATGACTCATTCCAATCTGATAGCTGGTTAGCTTGGCAAGCCACATCAAAGTTACAGCAGCTCCACAAAGCAGTTTTTAATTCCTCCATATTTGTGCCTGTCCTCTAGCTGATCGGGGATTGGCACGTAGGGTTTTCTTTTACACATGTTTGGTTGCGTGCCCTCATTTCTGAACGCTGATAAGGTGGGTAAAGCTGTGGCCTTGGTATTTCAAAGACACAGGAAGGGCTGAGTCTGAGCAACTCTCTGAACTGTTTTTACAATTCAGATAACAAATGAATGCCCTGAAGGTCCAATCGACATTGTGGCTCCTTGCTGGTAACCATTTTTGAAGGCTTAACTGTTTCGGGCTAAGAGAGATGTTCTAACATGTTAGTTTCACTCTGCATAAGGTACAATGTTTTGATTTCATTATATGCTTTTCCATAGTTGAGATATATACTGTGTATGTATGTCTATGATTTAATGTGACAAGAAAAAAAGTTTAAAAAAGTGTGATTATTGGCTTAATAAGATTACATTGCAACTTTACAAATGAAAACACAAAGATGTTGACTAAATGATCTGTGTAATGGTATTAATACTTCTCTGCACTACGCAGTATACTAAACCATCTATCCATCTTCTAAATCCGCTTATCCAAAGCAGGCTTACAGGGAAGCTGGAGCTAATTCCGGAAAGCACCACATGCAAGGCAGGAACAAACCACAGATGGGGCGCCAGCCCAGCGGAGATATATCACACCGATAAACAAAAGGTAAAATCTTCAAAATATTGTTGATACCCTTAAATAAAAAAGATATTTCAAGGCTGGAAAAGTCAACTAAAGAGAATGATGCTTCCACAATATCTAAATTTTGGTGTAATAAAAAAAAAAAAAAACTGCTGTGGCAGGAGGCTGAGCGTCATACCCAGCCGGGACACCTGGAAGGACCGGGAGAGGGACCGTACCTCCCCCAGACCACAAGAGGGCAGCCGCCCTGGTTAGTATGGAGGCCACGGGAACTGAGCTTGGAAGCTCAACCCTATTGGGGCCCGTGGTCACCGCCAGGGGGCGCTCGGAGAATCCTACAGCCCTGGAAACCAGCACTTCCGCCACACCAGGAGGTGCTGGCGAGAGGAATTCCAGGGTCACCCGGACTGCCTCCGCGTGCTCGTGCAGCACTTCCGCCACACCAGGAAGAGCCGCCGGAAGTTCATCGGAGGCATCTGGATCACATTGGGGTGGGGATAAAAGGGGACTGCCTTCCTACAATCAGGGAGCCAGAGTCGGATGGAAGAAGGCAACGCTCGGGAGTGAGGAGGAAAGACAGCCCAGAAAGGACCAGTGAAAGGACTGAGGCAAAGGGTGCTTGGTGCTGGAGCACTGTGTGTGTGCAGGGACATTGTGTTTGAGGACCGTGTCTATAATAAACGTGTGTGTTTTAAGAATTTACTGGTGTTTGTCTGATGGTGTTCAGGCTGCCTCTCACACTGCTCATCTCTTTAAAACTGATTTTACAATTCTTAAGTTTCCTGTAAGACATCTTCAGCTGACCTGTGTGCTTTGTTAAAAACAAGTTTACTTGAGACAAGTAAAGAAACTAGCAGAGCAGCACTGCCATCAAGTGGCTCAGACAGAAGCAGATGGTGACACTGCTGGGATAGGCTCTGGTATCCCATGACCGCAATAAGATTGGAGTGTTGAATCACACCTCTGGTCTACTGGTAGAGTAATTAAATAATATTACAATTTTACTATTATGAATAAATAGATTATGTGTATCTTAAATCTTTTACTTTATATATATATATACAGTAATCCCTCCTCCATCGCGGGGGTTGCGTTCCAGAGCCACCCGTGAAATAAGAAAATCCGCGAAGTAGAAACCATATGTTTATATGGTTATTTTTATATATTTTAAGCCCTTATAAACTCTCCCACACTATTATAAACATTTCACGCACAATTATACAGCATAAACCCTTTGTATTCTCTTAGATATTAGGTAAGATTCGTTGAAATTATGTATGTAAAAACCTAAATATTATTTTAAAGATATCGAGCGTCTCCAATATCACATATGTTACAGCCATTACGACAGACAGGCCACCATCAATAAATACGTACAATGCAAGAAAAATTGTATACAGTAAAATGTGTGTACAGTGACACTAAACTATGTACATGTAATAAGTACTGTACGTAAATAATTAATTATGGTTACTCACCAACAATGATACGACGACTTGTCCGATAACGATGAGTTTAATTTTACTTCACAACAAAAGATAGCGTTACAGCTCTTCTAAAGGAGCCTCTTCAGGCGACTGTTTAGCCCCGCCGTTGTTCTTCTTCCATTACTCTTCAATCCAAATCCCTAAAGCACATTCCATCCAGACTACTGCCTTACAACGTCCACTTGCAACTCATTTTGCGCCCTGGTTAAAAGACACTGCGGCCGTAGATCTTATATGCTTTTCCTCCTTTTTAAATAAAAAGAATCGTGGACTCATTTATGCTGTAATGGTGTCCTGCAGAGGTGTAGCTGTTTCCTTCCTTCAACATATCCAAAACTTTTACCTTTTCTGCAATCATTTGCATCTTAATGCTGAATGAGTGAGATTAGACTTCCTGGTTAATGCAGCACTCCGTCGCTGAGCCAATCAGCAGCACACAGGAACTTAACCGCGTGCTCTGATTGGGTAGCTTCTCAGCCATCCACCAATAGCGTCCCTTGTTTCAATTCAAATGTGTCCCTTGTTTGAATTCAAATGGGCAAATCAACTGAGGAAGCACACGTACTGTAGACTGCAGACATCCGCGAAGCAGTGAAAAATCTGCGATTATATTCACATATGCTTACATTTGAAATCCGCGATGGAGTGAAGCCGCGAAAGACGAAGCGCGATATAGCGAGGGATCACTGTATAAAGCAAAAAAATGGACACAAACAAGACACAGAACATACGTCCATGTGTTTTCAGACTCATTTAGTGCAGTAAAACAAGTTCCTGAAAGAAATTAAAATGATCGTGTTCCATGATTTTTGAACAGAATCACCTAAACACACTATAACATTCCAAACCTACAATATACACAGAATCTGTATGTGTACATGCAAAGTCTATGTTTTTTTATTTATATAGTGACAGGCAGCCACGGCAATTACCCGTCCGGAACTCCAGCTGGATGGAAGGACAGTGGGACAAAGCATCTACAAGACACTACCTACCCCCTGGAACGCTGGAGTGCAGCCCTCCTGGTTGGCTGTAATACCATAGATTTCCGCAGGGCATGCCGGGAGTTGGAGTGTGGCACAGTCCTGTTGGGTTCCTACATAGGGCTTTCACCACACCAGGGGGTGATTCCAGGTCTGATTAATGAGACACCTGGAACACACCCAGGGTCTGCTTAAAAGGAGCCGCCTCACTTAATTCGGGGAGCCAGAGTTGGGACGAAGTAGACGAAGCAGATGAAGCTTGAGGGAGGAGTGGAGGTGGAAGAAAGTGAGAGAAAGAAGAGAGAGAGAGAGAAAAAGGACTGTGAACCGTGCACTTTGGTGTGCTGCATTGTGCTGTGCTCTGGGGAGCAAGGAAAAGCACTTCCCAGTCTTGAATAAAAGTGTGTTGTGTGCTGCACTTGTGTCTCTCTGCCCGTCTGTGTCTTAGGACGGCTGTACGCACCCCGGTGGTCCAAAATATATACATATCTTTATGTATAATATGCTACTGTGGCTGTTCGTTTGTCTGTTGAGGATATTAAATCACCAGTAACTTGCAAACCGTTTGACTTATTGACCTGAAATTTGGTACACACATACCACGTGACGTCTACTATCCACTTTTGGGGTGATGATTGATCTCCAAGGGTATTCCTCTTTTTATACGGGCGCTGTTCTCATTCCTACCACCTTCGCCGTCACTTCCCCTACCTCTTCATATCTTAAATCATTTTTGAGGCAGATTAAAGACTTAAGTGCCAACTTATGTGAAAAATGAAAGAAAACGTACTAAGTAATTGCAGCACAAACACTGACTTAATCAGTTTTAATGCAAAAAGATGCCAACGGAAGAAGAGAAGAAGCGAGCTGCTAGGGTGGAGAAAAGAAGAGCTGCTCAGGAAGCAGCAAGCGCATCAACTTCTGAGCAAATGAATGCTAAACGTACAGAGAAATAGGATGAAAACTATAAGTCGAGTGTATTCACATACTGTATATATATCAAAATTGCTCCTCATTGGTTCTAAATCCATACTTGCTAAAGTTAACCAGTCTTCTATTTTAATTAACAATATTAACACAAACATCTCTTCCCAGGTTAAGAGCCTGGGCTTCATTCTTGACAGTACTCTCTCTTTTTCTTCTCATATAAGTAATGTTTCTTGGACTGCCTTCTTCCATCTCCAAAACATTTCTAGACTTTGTCCTGTTCTTACCCAACACAGTACTGAAGTATCAGTTAATGCCCAAGTCACCTCATGTATAGATTACTGTAATGCTATTCTATCTGGCATCCCACAAAAACGTATCCATCGCTTGCAACTTATTCAAAATTCTGCTTCCAGGATAATAACCTGCTGTTCTAAATCCACTGAACATATTACACCAATTCTCTCTCAACTTCACTGTCGCCCTGTTAACTACCGAATACAATACTAAATACTGCTCTTAATATTTAAAGCTCTCCACAACCTCACTGATCTCCTACAGACTTACACTCCCTCTCGCTCCCTCAGAACCTCATTTGCAGCTCGACTTTCTGTACCACACGTCAAACTCTGTTCTATGGGAGCTCCAGCGTCCTCTCATAGCGCTCCTCAACTCTGGAATTCTCTTCCCTCTCATATTCGTCAACTCGATTCAATATCACATTTTAAAACTGTCCTCAAAACTTATCTTTCAAACTGGCATACCAATTGTGAATTTTGCACTGTTTCTGCCTGTTATCTTGTCTGTTTGCTAATTATTGCTTTTAAATTTATAATTCTCTTTGTTTTTATTTTACTTCTTCTTCTTTCAGCTGCTCCCGTTGGGGGTTGCCACAGCGGATCATCTTCTTCCATATGTTCTGTACTTGTCACCTTGCTCTGTCACACCCATCACCTACATGTCCTCTCACCACATCTATAAACCTTCTCTTAGGCCTTCCTCTTTTCCTCTTCCCTGGCAGCTCATTGTAAGGTGACCTTGAGTGCTAAGAAAGGCGCCTATTAAATAAAATGTATTATTATTATTATTATTATATACACTAGCCAAAGTATATTTGTATATATTTATTTTTGTATATATGCTAGCCAAACTATATCTGAAGAATGGGTTGAGGAAAGAAAGCAAAGGTTTATGTGTTTTTTAATGGTGGCCCTGTTGTATGTGCTAGCTGTTTCATTCATCATCCACACTGTCTCTGCCCATCTGAGTCAAGAATTTGTTTTTTGCAGGTCCGATTGGATTCCAGAATTGCAGTAACTCCTTGCTGGGTTGTACCCATGAACACTGTCATGCCTGATTTGTCTTCTTAGTTCAAGGTAAACAAGAGCTAAACAACAGCCCTTTGATTGTCCTTTGTGTTGCGCTGCACTTCCACTCTCAATGAAGCCTCATCCAACATCCCCTTTTTATTTTATACTCCTTTTTATATATTACAGTAGTTAGAAGCAGCATACAGCATTTCCTGGGTAAGTCATGTTAAGCTCTGGTCATTTTATCTGCTAGTCTGCCTTCAGTCTGTTCAGATGTTTTATCTGCTCTGAGCCAGCAGGTGGCAATGGTGTGAAACTGTAGCACACAGGGAAAAAAAAAAAAAAAAAACAGGACCCCCTCACCCCAGGGTCATAATTTGGGTTTCAAAGTAGTTTATCTTGGTCCTAGAGAGCAGCTATGCAAAGTTTGATCCAGATCGATCAAAGTATGCAAGATTATATAAGGAATATTCAGACAAACAGACATTCTATTGTGTGTGTGTGTGTATTTACTGTATATAATACATTTACAATATAAACATACATATTTTGTGATGGACATGGATGGACTAGCCCTTAAGCCAGGGTAGAAGGTCTGTTCTTACCCAGCCAGAACATGGCTGATATGGGTGGACAGCTGGGATGGAAGGGCTTACCAGCCAGGAATGGTGCAAGGTATTGAATGGACATAGGGAGCCTCTCAGAAACA